>NC_142245.1:91011000-91314182 GCF_052056855.1 Sturnus vulgaris | reverse complement strand
TCTGAAAAAACGGTGAATGAAAGCTTGTATCTACAGAGGGAATTCATATGGTATGTAATGAATGTTCCTTAATGTGTTTACAGGGTCCAGCTTCTCCAGTAATAAATTTCTGGATGTTTTCTCTTCAGTTGGAACTGAAGAACTGCTTTTACTCGCCAAGGAATTTGGAGCTTTTGCCCTCTTTAGAATGAAAGTTTATAATTCCAAGCTTCTTTTTTTGCCAGGATATTTCCTTAGAGAAGAGTTTTGTTCAACCACAGTAAAACAGGGCCACTGTGGCAAACTAACTCGTATCTTTTGTATCAGAGAGCAAAAGAGCAGATGAGATTATCAGAGGAGCATGATGATGTAGCCTACTCCTTCCTTTCATCTAAGATATGGAAACTATGCCCTTTATCACCACCACTGTCCATTCAGCTCTTCAACAACTCTTCAAGAATCTAGACTGTGGTTCCTTAGTAGGTGAAGGGACTAAGCTGTCCTAATCCTAGGAAAAGCCCTCTGAAACATTTAGAGTGTGAATGTCAGATCCTCAGCACTGACTTTTTTCCTAGTTGAGTTTGGGTCTTACAGAATGCACTAGTTGCAATGTAAATAGATCAAAAATAATTTCTGCTCAGTTGTCAAAATTCTAAGAGGGATGGGTTTTAAAACCCTTTCATTCAGTGAGTTTCTTCTTTGCTTCAGGCACCTCCTCAATCTGAGGGTAGTTTTTTTATCAGCTGTCCAGAGGCACAGAGATGGGGCATTGAACTTTACGTTTATTGTGATGGACTTAGAATTGAAATCATGGCTCCTTAAAATGTATTTCTTCATTTTTAAAATAAATACAGATTTCTAAAACTGATGGATAAATAAATTTCCTAGTTGATCTCAGTAGCACAGAAGGACTCTTTAAATGCTGTTCAAAATAACTTCTAAATATGTTGCATACACTCAAAAAAATTCTGTAAATTATTTTCTCTAAGTTAATATACTAATAGGTTAGACAACAAATCAGATGAACTGAGATATTAAGAACCCCACACAATATTCAATCTGTTGGGTTTTTTTAATTCCACATTTTGAAGAAAGCTTCATACAAACAACAAAAGATTGGGTTTTTGATTGAATGTCTGAGTGAGGTCACTGTATTTTTATCAGAGCCTCTGCAATGATTCATCCATCTGTTGTCTCATTGCTTTCATGTTCAGAGGCTTCTCCTCTGTATTTATTTTGATATTAAACCAAAAGCAAAAACCAGCCCATTTCTTTGATTTTTCCCAATCCTGTTACATTAATGAAGCATGACTTCAAAAGGTCTAATTCCTAAATGTTCATAATTTAGCATGGACTTTTATATACACTGATTAAATATACAAAGCAAAACCACAGAATTTTCTATGTCAATTTCCATTCACTAGTAATTAGAGAAGTCAATTTGAGACGTTACCTTTAAAGCAATTGGTTTATATTCTCATTTTGTTACGTAAATCTGATCTGTAAAATTCACAAATTAAATGATTGATTTCCTCTCCTATCTGCTAGTATATTGGAATTCTATACCTCCATAACTTTTGGACACCACTTCCCAAATCATTCTCTTGGAGAAACTGGCTGGTCACGGCTTGGACTGGGACATTGTTGCTGGGTAAAACCTGGGTGGATGGCCAGGCACAGAGTGGTGATAAATGGTGTGACCAGTCCTAAGCTGTGATCCCCAGGGCTCACTGTTGGGTCCAGCCCTGTTTAACATCTTTATCAATGATCTGGATGAGGTGATCAAGTGCACCCTCAGTCAGTTTGCAGATGACACCAAGTTAGCTGTGAGTGATGATCTGCTGGGGGGTAAAAAGGCTCTGCAGAGGGGTCTGGACAGGCTGGATCAGCAACAGTGTGGCCAGCAGGACAAGGGCTGTGATTGTACTAGGCACTGGTGAGGTGCCAAGTCCTGTGTCCAGTTCCAGGCCTCTCACTAAAGGAAAGGCATTGAGGTGCTGGAGAGTGTCCAGAGAAGGGCAATGGAGCTGGTGAAGGGTCTGCAGCACAAGTCTTAGGGAGAGTGTCTGAGGGAACTGGGTTAACCTAGAGAAAACAAAGCTGAAGGGAGACCTTATTGCTCTCTACAGCCACCTGAAAGGAGGTTGTAAAGAGGTGTGAGTCAGCCTCATCTTACAAGTAAGAAGCAACAGGACAAGAGAAGATTATTTCAAACCGTACCAGAGAAGGTTTAGATTGGATATTAGGAAAAACATCTTCAAGAAAAGGCATTGAAACAGGCTGCCCAGGGAAGTGGTTGATTCACCACTCCTGGAAGTGTTCAAAAGATGTGTTGATGTGTCACTCAGGGACATGGTTTTGTGCTGCACTCAGCAGTGCTGCGTTAATGGTAGTACTTAACAATCTTATAGATCTAATCCAACTTGAATGATTTTATCGAAGAAGAAATAACAAACTTCACGAAATAAGAATTTTCCCCTAAAGAATTATCTTTCAAGGAAGTAAAGTCTTTCATTCTTTACATATGTTCCTTCTACACTTTAATTATAAATTTCTACCACCAGGAAATGTCTCCCCAGCTGTATTTATGTATGCCTATCTATACCTATATCTATCTACGTCTATCTGTAGGTACGTGTACAAATATATATAAAATAATTATTTATATGATGTGTCACCTACACATACTGCACAATCATTTATCTGATCACAGTAATCTAAAATTTAATGACCTTTTACCATTAAAGAGTCCCATCTCAGGTAGGCTGTAATGTCCTTAACACATACAAATCTTTGGAATTGTGCTGGATGCAGAATTTTGTAAAATGGATGTCTAAAAATCAGTTTTAACCAAGTTTCCAAGGTTTGGTACCTGTAATGAAATGCACTTTCCCTGCTCAAACATGAGGTAGATTTGGGCTGGAAGAAGATTTGCAGAGTATAAGTAGATATTTCTGAGTTCTGCAGCCTCCTTTAAATCACTAATAACTATCAGATCATTTTTGCTGATGTTGTAAACTCTACCTGCAAATAGTAATATTTCAACATTTATGATTTATAGATCATTTAATAATTGAAAAATACAATTTTTTTCTTCAGATTTGTAATTTTAATAATTTTTTCCATTTTCCTTAAAAATACAGCAGAGCAATATTTCCAGTACAATATATTTGAAGAGCACTGTATATTTTTCATTGATTTTTACGTTAGGTCAGAGTTGTTTTTAGAGTTTTATAGTTGCTAAGTTTGTTATGTGTAAGAATGTGTTAATTGTTTTCTGAAATGCAAAATCATGCTGTCATGCATATCTACAGGTATTAAACTGAGGTCTGAGTTTCAGCTTTTGAATTCATAAATCTTCCTTATAATTTGAATAATCTGAATAATCCAATATTTAAAATCAAAATGTGTTCTTTGATTATTCAGCATTAAAATCTGATTAAATTCATACTGGCAATCTACCATGTTGGCATAACTGCAAGGACAGTCCTGCAACAATGAAGGCATAAGACTCCTCCATTACCCTGGGGGCAAGAAGGGCAATTCACAGAGGCACAAAATTGCTGAGGCTGGAAGCGACCTCTGAAGTTCATCTAGTCCCAACCTCTGCTCAAAGCAGGGTCAGGTAGAACAGGTTACCTGGAACCATATCCCATCAGGATTTTAATCCAAGAATGGAGACTTCAAAACATCTTTGGGAAGCCTGTTCCAGTGTTTGATGACTCTCAGTAAACAAACAAACAAAAAAACCAAACAAAAACAAACCAAAAACCAAAACAACAACAACAAAAATTAATGTTTCAGTGGAATTTCCTATAATTGAATTTATGACCCTTGCCTCCTGTTCTTTTCCTTGATACCACTGAGAATGGTCTGGCTCCAACTTGTTTATTACCCTGACCTACACGTTGATACATGTGTATAAATTATCTCCAGTTTTTAACAGTCCCATCTCTTTCTGCCTTTTCTTGTATAACAGATGCTCCAATCCTTTAGTCATATCTGTGTCACTCACTGACCTACAGCAGGGTGCCCATGTCTCTCCTGTACTGGGAATCCTAGGACTGGAAATAGTACTCTGGATGTGTCTCACCAGATCTGAGCAGAGGGGTAGGATTGTCTCCCTAGAACTAATGGCAGCATCTTCCTAAAGTAGTTGGGATGCCACTGGCTTCCTTTGCCACAAGAGAGCTTCATGGAGTTATTCCCTTCCAAATGCATTTGACTTTTTGACATCTTTCTCCAACTGCAACCACCTCTATCATGGTCCTCCATTTCCTGTGGTAGTCTAATGAGAATAAAGCACTTGCCACTGAACACTGTTACTCAGTTTCTGGCTTAAGCTTCGTGTGTTCTGTCTGAATAAGTGATCCGAGGCTTTTCCAAACTCAGTTCCTACTCCTGGGAGACAACTTGGGATGCAATTTTCTTCCTTCTCTTGCTACTTCTTTCAGAGCAGGAGTTTCTTGCTCACCCTTACCTGGGAAAAGGTGGAGCCTTCCTTCTTCTAGCATCAGGGAAAAAGCCCATGGAGATTTAATATGCTAAATGCATACACAATGCATAAACATGATAAATTTAATGTCTTAAATCACGCAGAATTTGCAGTTGCTTCAGTATGGAATTAATTTTGAAGTATGTACAGTGGGGTAGCTTGACACAGCTCATACCTTTTTGTCCACTGTGTACTTTTCAGTTTGAAGTATCATGTTCTGTCTTCCTCAAATTTGTTTTACCCTATCTTGCCCTTGAGGTCCTTTTCTCCAATCAGCTTTGCCTACTGCCAGTGTAGAAGTGAGGATGTGCCATTACTGAATTGCAGTCTATGAGATACTGAAGTTCACAAAGTACATGCCCTGAAGGCTACAAGGTCAGAAATAGTTCCTGTGGTGTCCGAAATCCCATTTGCTTCCCATTTATGACATTTATAATCTGAGTGAAACAACCAATGCAAGGGCACCTCACTCTTTTGTTGGTAATTTTTAAAAGGCTCCAGTCTTCTCCATGGAGCAAGAACATACCTTCATAGGATATTTTTAATGGGGTTGTAGGCAGCCCCATTAAAATTCCTCAGACTCATACAGACAAAATGGTTTAAATGCTGATGACTGCAACAGAACAGAGACACTTTATATTTCTTCTGAATGTAGAATTTCCATAAGATTTGGAAATACACTTTTAATTCTCAATTAGTTTGGAGAAAAAGTTTTGACAAAAAGCATTTGCTCAGTCCTGTCTCTGAAAGACAATTGTTCCACAACAATGCAAGAATACTGAATGTACTAATTGATCAATATTGTGGGATCAGTGTTTTGAACAATAAAACAGCTATCATGTGCATTTTAAAACTTCCTTTGCCAATGATGCACTTGAGGAGCAGGGAGTGGGAGTGTTAAGACATTCTGAAAGCTAAAAAGAAACCAAAAGCCTTCCTAAATATCATCCACAAACACCACAGAATACAATGTTGCCAGTGTTCAGGGTCTCATGTCCTTATGATAGAAAAATAATATCTATCATTCAGTCTTCCACTCATCACAAGGGTGCATGTTTGCTCCTGCAGAGATACTTTTTCTTCAGTGTATTTTCACATTAGTCTATCAAACGGTGTGCTTATCTACCAAAGAGACAACATGACTGGCACGTCAAGGAGTAATGTGGCTCTTCAATATTCTAGGCAAGTCTCAAAACAGTACAGTACCTTGAAAACGTAAATATGAATGCTTCTTTGTTGAAATATTAGATCAAAAGCTGTTCTTAAAAATAAAATAACCTTGTCACAAGATGAAGGGAAAGAGAAAGGTAGACAGAAGTAAGTCATGTCATTTCTCTGCAGTTTTGTCAGTTATATTACTCTGGGCTTTTAAACTTTGTGCAAAAGAAGTGCACATCTTATGAATCATAGCAAAAAATTAGTGAAAATACCACATTGCAGTAATTTTCTTTCCCTCATATTTTTGAGTATATCACTGTATGAGAGGGAATTGATTTTTATTCAGTCAAATTAAACTAAGTCTCCCAGAATGGTGTTTACAGTGACCTTATCCCTCTCTGCAACTACCTGAAAGTGGTTGTAGCCAGGTGGGGGTTGGCCTCTTCTCCCAGACAACCACTGACAGGACGAGAGGACACAAATTGCACCAGTGGAAGTTTTCAGGAAAAACATTTTCACTGCTAGAATGATTGAGCACTGGAATCATCTGCCCGGGAGGTGATGGCATCACCATCCCTAAAAGTGTTTAAAAAAAGACTGGATGTGGCACTCAGTGCTGTGGTTTAGTTGATGAGGAAGTGTTAAGTCATAGGTTGGACCTGATGATCTCAGAGGTCTTTTCCAACCTAGTTCATGCTGTGATTCTGTGATCCCAAGTGTGATGTGGATTTACAAAGCAGTTTGTAAGTGGCACTGTGAGTAAATAGTACATGTGTGTCTCTCCAGTGAGTAAGTTTTGTTATCAGATGAGATGCTTTATTTTTCAGGTTTTAGTCATGTACTTCTAATTGATAAAATTTTGTGTACAGAGAAGAATATAAAATAGGACTGTAAGGGATCTTCAGATATTGCCTAGTCCAATACTATCCATGATCTATTACCCTCTCATTCTGCTCAGATAAGGTTGTTATCCTTTTTTAATAAGCATTCTGAGATGGAGATTTCATACCCCATTTAAATATCTATTCTAGTTCTTGTCTAGCCTTACTGTAAGGACATTTCCCTGATCAGAATCTTCCTAGCTAGAACTCAAGGTCATTTTTCCTTGTTCTATCCTGAATAAGAAAGAGCAGAAAAAAATATGTTTTTTCTTTTCCTTGACATAGATTTTTGTACACTTGAATTCTGTTAAAAAGTTTTCTCTAATCTACTTGTCTTCAGCAAAAATAACTTACTCAATCTTCCTTCAGAGGGCACATATTCTAGCCCTTTTAATTGTTTGTGATTCTTCTTTGGCTCTTCCCAAGCTGATCCACTGTTCCTTAAACCTCTCCAGCTGGCATCTTGCCAATAACTAATGGAACAGATCAATTATTTTTCACGTTGCTTGTGTTTGTAACATTAGGCTAAAATTTTGCCTTTTCTCAAAAATTTTGTCTTTTCTCACTGTAGGGTTAGTGCATTCATTTATTTTTTGCTCATAAATTCCAGGCCTTGTTTTCAAGACCTGAGGTCTAGTCAGTGTGCTTTTTATTATTCCTTTTCTGTCATTTAACTTCACTGAATTGTATCCTATTTATTTTGTATCATTTCTTTTGTTGAAGTTATTTTAAATTTTGATCCTCATTGCCAAAACATCTGAATCTATTCCAGCTTGACATGACCTACAACACTGACTTTCACAGGTTTGTAGGGATGCACAGTTTGTTCCCAAATTCTATGAGCAACAATTACAGTCTAAAATTGCTGATGCTGAAAAATCTCCATCTCCCTGGAAATGTTTTGGAAATTCACCAGCTAACTGAAAACTGTTAGAGTAAACATGGCTTATAGATGCAACATATGAACCAGCCTAATGTAGTAGCCTAATTCAGAAACCATTTCTATTCCAAAAACTAATGGTAAATCTATAAACTCCATAGGTTCCAAAACTGGTAGAACTAGTTATCCTAAAGAATGACTGCAATATTAAGAGTAAATATAGAATCGAAAAGGTATGTATATATTTGTTGGTTTTTCAGCTGTGTTTAAATGGAAGACTTTGTGACCATGAATTTTGCTCTACATGTGACCCAGCTAGAGATAACGAAAATATTGTTTTCTAAAGGCAATCTGTATCTACATATGACAAAATTTCAAAGAGCATAATAATTTTTTGTAATTTTAAAAATCATATACAAAATACTCCATTATATTTCTTAGATATATTTGGGGTATTTATGTTGAAAAATGGTGGAATTTTTTAGCAGATATATATTTGAAATATTTATCCAGCTCTGTTAACTGCTGACATTAGTGGCAATGTGGGTTCAACCAGCTGTAAAACAGATTTTAGGACAGGTAGTTACTGGTGCTGCTGAAATCTGTGAGTGGGGCTGGAGGGCAAGATGGTAGACTGGCAAAGTGAGAAACTTGCTTCCATTTTCTGTAGGTCCCAAGGAAGTCCAAGTCTACATATCTGAACACAAATCCACTTTCAGGGAGTTCCTAAATAATCTGCTTCCATATCCTACAGAAATTGGATTAACAAGCAGCCAAGTGCATTGGCTGAATAGGTACAGAAAGAAGGAAGCTGACTGTGTAACCCACCAGTTAACTAAGTGTATGTAGGAGCCTGAGATCTAGTCCTGTCACTAATTTTTCTAGAGAGTCTTCAATACAAAATACAGAAATTATCTTAGCAGCAAAAAACAGAGTGAGAGGTTTCTCCTTTGCTTCCTCCAGCTGAAGAATCTTACTTTCTCAGATCAATAGGGCTGGTCTCCTAGTCTGTCAAGGTTTTTAGTCCACTGATCCTGTCTCTATCCTAGCAGTTAAATACTGGTGAAAACATCCTTAAACAGAGGGAGGCCTACAGTCCAAGTTTGCCATCTACTCTTGCCTCTTTTTCAAACACTGTTTTTTCCCTTTACTTCAAGGCACCAGGAATCAGGAGAAGAGTTGTTATGTTTGTTTCTGTTTCATTTAGAAATGAAGAGTTCCAGGGAGGTAATTGGCCCCAAGGAGTGACAAATTTCAGAAGCACATACATTCTGGATTTGGCTGGCATAGAGCTGGTTCTCCTCATATCTAGTATGGGCCGTGTCTTGGATTTGTGCTGGAAGCAGTGTTGATAACACAGGGGTGTTTTTGTTACTGCTGAGCAGCACCTACAAAATGTCAAGGTCTTCTCTGCCTCTCACACCACCCAGCAGTGAGGAGGCAGGGGAGTGGAGTAATTTGGGAGGGGGTGGAACCTTTCCTCAGACTTCATTCTTAGAAACTGTCATCAGAGCTTCAGTGATGATCTGATTATAGACACTAAACATAAATTGAGTCATCACAAGCTGATTAAATTCAACGGAAAACAACAAACCAGAAAGCTAAAGCCCTTTTTTTTCAAGAAGTAACTTATGTTTTGAGTCTATGTTATGAACCTTTAAGAACTTATAAAGTACTTTAAGCTCCATCCTTCCTTTTCCTACCTTCAGTTATAGGCTTCTGTGCCTTACCTCTTCACCTCTTCAATAGAAATTGGAGATACCATTTCTTGTGCCTCTGAGCAGGTAATTTATTTTGCTTTAAACTGGATCTGTAAAATGGCACTATTACAAAAAAAAAATCTTTTTCTTGTTGTTAGGAGACTCACTGAAGTCAGCTGGGGTCATTGATTAGAGGCTTAGCTGTAACATGGCATAGGGAATTTCTTTTAAGCTGAATATAAAACTTTGTGATGCTTGCAGCTCATGTCAAGAGGAAAGCACATTGAGGGTCCATGTCTCCACAAAAAAAAAAAAAAAAAAAAAAAAAAAAAAAAAAAAAAAAAGCGCCATTTTATACGGAATATTGGAAATAAATAACAACCTAAAAGAACTAAGGAGAAAATAGAATGTAGTGAAGACAGCTGAGCAACATCTGGCAAACTGCAGTAAACCACAAAATGTTAATTGAAAACCCATAAAAAACAAATAAAACAGGAAAGGAATAGAATTGATTCTACACCAAGAATGAGGAAGATGATCCAGTATGATGCTCTAAAAAATTAATATTTTATTTCTTTTCAGCAATGCTGGTCTTTTTTAAGCATTGGTCTATTACTAGGAATAAGGCTACAGAAATAGAAATACTGAATTTGAGGAGAAACAGTACAAGAGTACTGCATTCTGTAATCTCTCAACCTTGAAAAAAGTAACAAGTGAAACTAATACTCTCCTAGTAAATCACTCATTTTGGCATTTATGATGCATAAACAAATTATAAGGCACATTCATCCATTGTCAAGCTTTTAGATCAAGGTTTAAAGGAGAGACAAAGCTTCAGCAGATACAGTTAAACAAGACCCTGAGCCACAAAACTGAACATAAACTCTAAAATTTTCCTACTCAAGATGGTGACCAGAATTCTATGTCACGAACCAGTCTTTAACTGAAATTGATCTCAACAAGGGTTTAAGGAGGAAAGGGCATGGAAGGCCAACGTGGCTAATTAAGGAGTACGAAGAAATAAATCAATAGCACAAAATGCTCATAAACCAAAAACTGCTCAGTAGAAAAAAGAGAAAGTGTCACCACAGTGAAGATTTAAGCAATCTTCAGAACATATAAGTAAAAAAAGAATCTCTTAAAAGGGATAGGCTAAACAATATTTCAAAGCTTTAAAACATGTTGGTTATGATTACTGTTCTCTGGGACAATGGTTTAGACCCCTTTATCCTGCATTTCTTTGAAATTAAAAAATACTTTCTAAATATTTTGAGTTTTTGTTTGTGCCTGTTGGGTTTTTTTTCCGTATTTTAGATTTCAGACTTCTGGAGCTATGAAGCCTTTTTCTGAACACTTTTCAGCTAGTTACACAAGAGGTTAAAGGTGAGAGGAATAACTAGCTCTCCATCCCACCGTATTTCTGAGCATGCACTGGTGCCTAATTTTGATCCTTTAAGAAAGCTGACTGACTATGAATGTGCCAAGTGAAGCTGGGGAGCTCTGAACTGCAATATTTCTAGGCTGGTTTTTTTGGATATGAACTTCTACAGTCTAAATTAAAGTTATACAGCAAAGCTATAAAACATAATTTGTGGTTTTAAACAGAGAGTTTGGTTTTAAAATAGCAAGCATCAAATGCTCACTGAGCAGCTCAGGGATATATAAGAAAAAACCATCAGAGCTAGTGACTACATTGAGATGAGAAAACACTGAGTAATGTCAATGTTTTCAGACATGGAATATATTTCTGTCTCATTGTTCAATGTCTAAATTCCCCGGGAACTCCTATTATCTCTCAGATCATTCATTTCAGCCTAGTTTGGCAAACCTTAAATGTCTAGCAAGGACTTTGAAGAAGTTACTATATCAAGTTATTTAAATCTAATGATAGCTGACCATATAATGTGTTTCACAGGATAATTCAAAGCAGTTCACTAGCAATAATGATAGATGAAGCATGTGCTAAACTGTAATGATGTGTGTTTGATATTGTGCCAGCATTGAATAGTCAAGCTTCAATGGATCTCTAACCGCTCTTCCTCTTAAACTGTGCTTTCTTTTTAATGTATGGGGAAAGCCTGATACAAAGTAGTCTAGTTTAGTCAAAGTTAACAGTTTTCTATGAAATAATCTGTTAGTCAAATTTCCATTTTTACCTCATGCATATGCCAGATATGCTGATCATCCATTCCTTTATTTTCTAAAATAAAAGTCTCTTTAAAAGTAAAGGTTAGTATATCAAATTCTAGAAATGGCAGCTCTTCCATTTCTTCAGAAAAACAACATTATTTACAAACGTATTTTTGTATATGCAGATCACTGGTTTTAATGTATGGGCTATTTCTTTTCTGCTTCTCATTCCTGTATTTATGATATTAACTGCAGTAATTTACTTCATTAAGGACAGGTGAGACAAACATTAAAGAAATTGGTTGAAAATGTCCATGTCATACTTTCCTACATATTCTCAAATTTTATCCAATGTCGTCCTTTAGTAATAACTATAACTGACAGATTTTAACATTTTTGGCAGTCACATTATTTCTTCTACAAGGCAGCACTGGCAGGATTCCTGTAAGGAAATATGGACATATTGTTCATAGACATAGCTCCTCTGTCCCCACTTTCATCTCCCTACACACATGAGGACATCTGATAAACCTAAACAGGATATAAATGGAGCATTTACACACAATCTTTCAAAGAGCAACTTCAACAATTTTATAGTATATCTGTAAAGAAAGAGAATCCTTCTCAAAGCAGGCAGTGCATATTGAAAATACAGTAGGATTAAATGACAATATTGTGGAACAAAACCTGGTGTGCTATTGAATACAAATAACCTAGCTCGAGAATCATTAGAAGGTGGGAGATTATATGTGAGAAGTATCATTACATGCTTGTTGTATTTTAATACCATTCCTGGGCTGCCAGCAGCTGAGGAAGAGCAGCACACCTGAGGGACCTTTCCTCAGCACTGCTGTTCTGCTCCTACTGCACTGTGCAGATCCCAGGTGTGGCACTCAGCCACACCCACATAATGTTGTGTACAGGTAAATTTAGGTCACTTTATTACAGACAAACCTGCTGCTACCTGCAGGGATCAGCTTGAATCATGGTTTTAAAAAGTTAAGATTTTTGCTAAGGGTAGAAGTAGTTTCCATGACCAAGATGTAAGTTAGGTAGGTAAATGGTAGGTTAATAATTACTAGATGCTTAGGCTAGAGCTAATTGGTGTAATTATCTGCTATTATAAATTTACGTAAAATAAGTAAACCGTTAATCACGAAGCATGAAGCCTTGGATGGTGCCAGACGGTCACTGAGACCTGATGAAGACTCTCCTGACTTCATCCTTTGAGACCACTGACCCATTTCGAGACCACCGACCCAAATTCAAGAGAAGAACTGCACACACGTGAAGGACTAATGGGCTCATTTTAATATGGGGTGGGGATGGGAGGTGCTGGGGTTATGCAAATGTATTGTGTGTAAGATCTTAGGGAATAAATAGATGGCAAAGAACCTTGTTTGGGGCAGTCACGCCTTTTGTAGGTGACTCCTGTGCCGCCCGCCAGTGAATAAACATACCATTGTCTAACTTTAATTAGTTAGAGGGTCTTTGTCCATGATCATACCGGGTTTTTTAATGATTCAAGCTCTGGAACTTCAGAAAATCTATGAGCTCTGTGGACAGTTAGATGATCCATCAGTGTTAACAGTATCCAAGGAAGGATCAGCTGTAATCCAGTGAGGTCAGAATGCCATCCTAAAGCAATTTGCTACTGATAAAATTTCACTCATGTAATTTATTCTGTTTAATGTCCTGGGGTGCCTGGATGTAAAAGAAAACAGAATTTTATTCTTGTTTGCATATTGTGAGTTGGGTTCCACATCTGTTCCCTTTGAGATATTATACCATAAAAGACAAGCACAAGGTCCAAGTTATACACACCAGAGAATTATTGCATTCACAAACATAGATTTTAACCTAAGGAGGGCTGATGTATTACAAACATGGGTAAGATCTGCCAGGCTACAGATTAATAAAACAGAAGTACTTGCATAAAAATACCTTTTAAATATTAAAAAAAACTGGAAAATTAAAAGGGAAAGAGACATAGTGATAATCTTTCTCTTTTGGTGTCATTAAACATACACTTAACCACTTTGCCAATTAAAAAGTTTCAAATAACATAGAAGGTGTCAGAGAACGTTGGCTTGTTCTCAGAAAATGTCAGATATTTACTAAGCTTGTATTATATACCCTGCTCCTGAAAACATCAAAGAAGGCAAATGTATATATATTGACGGTATTGATTTTTTTTTTTTTTTGGGGGGGGTGTTTGTTTGTTTTTGATTTATTTTTTGTTTTATTTTTACATTATACGGGCATAATTCCCTGCCACATCCTACTCAGGATTACCTTTAAGTCACTGTGTTAATGACACATTTTCGGGAAGTACACCCCAAAACAAACGGGGCAGAACAGGCTATTTTTAACTCCAATTTGAGCAGCATCTGTGTCTTGAGATGAAAATCTGCATGGCTAAATCATTGTGTCTATTGATAATCCAAGCAGATATCCAAATAATAGAAATAATCAAAGGTTTGCAGGCATGTACTTTTCCTAATATTTACCAAACTATTCATTTTGCACCTATTTTATTTTCTCTTCCATGCATTTAAATTTTTTTTAAGGGAGAATTTTTCATTGTAGACAATACTTTACTATCAGGGAACTGGCAGACCCCAGAACCTATCAAATGTGTTATCAGTTATAGATATGTTTAAATTTGTACAACACTTAGATATTATTGACCCTTTTCCTCACCTGCTTATTTAGGATTAGTACAAGTTAACTACAGGCAACAAAAAGAACAATGCAAATCTCTCAGATATTGATACTTCTATATTTTTTCTGAGCAGTTCTGCACTTAGGTTTGGTCAGCTGCTATTTCTTTTCTATCAATTAACGTTTTTGGTAAACTGTTTGATAAAATAAAACCTAGACAAAATACTGAGAAGACCAAACCGCAAATTCTTATGCCAGTATTAAACACAGCAGTAAACTAATCAGGAAGTAATACCATGAAATATTTTATAACCTATCAAAACTATTTTTAGCCTCCATTTATTAAAAATGGAAATTCAAGGAACGAGTTACCAGACAGGAGTATGCTGTACACATTATTTTTCATTTTAAAGAATTGATGTAAAATCATCAAGTCTATTAAGTTGGTATATTAATGATAAGGCATCCACTTATCTTGTACAATATTTTGTCTTGCATGCTAATTAAAATTGTCTGAATTAGCAGACTTCACCACATCTAAAAAGCAGAATAGTCTTGCAGCAAGCAAGAATGTCTAATGCTATTTTATCAGTTGTAAATGGCCAAATTAAAAATGTGAGTCGTAGTGGAATGAAAAAGTTAGGAGGAAAAGGTATTTGCTGTAAGTACGTTAGAATATTAGTTTAAAAATATAAAAGTAAAATCAAACTTTTCAAAGTTTGATATGATTTCAAAGATTTAATATGTGTTCCATTATATTTAATTTTCAGCTTGTAGCTCTTTAACTCAAATATCCATATCTCACAAGCAGACTTACATAGAAGGTAAATCTTTTAAACATAAACAATTAACAGAAGAAAAAGGGAAATCTTACATTGGTGTCTGGATACAGTTTTCTGCACAGGATAGGAAAACAAGATATTTCTAAAGTGGATTCAGAGGTACATCATCTTCCATACATTAATATGTTAGTAAGAATTGGCTCAGTAACTTTAGAAAGTTCCACCTTTATTTTTGAGAATGATCTGAGTTATGTGTGTCAAGTTCAGGTTGGGGCCTAATGATTACAGCTCATAAAGTTCCAGACAGAAGGCACATAAAGAGCCTTTATTCTTACTTGGCACCTATCCAAGCCGTATGCTAGATAAAACCTTTCTTCCTATCTTTAAGCAATTAACAAAGACACTAAAGTTCAAAACACAGGCTCTTCAAGTGCCTTCTGTGGTCAGGGAAGGCTTCTAGACAAGTCTGTAAGATTTCAGTTCTCTAGAGACTTCTCTGCCTTGCTTGCTCTCTCCACTCTGACCCCAGGAGGATGACAACCCTGACTTGGATGTTCCAGTTCAGCATCTAAATTATCTTGTCATGCCATAGATAAAGCAGATGACAAGAGGATATCTTCTGTTAAATAGAATCTGGTATCTATATTTTATCTTTAGTGGCATACAGCTTAACTAATTCTGCCACAATGTGAACACTTCCTGCAGGTGTCCCACATTCAGTGTGGAGCCAAAGGACTTGCTGACCTATTTGCCCAGAGGAGTTCCTGTTAATCCTCCCAAAGTTGTGAGTGTAAGCAATGAGCCATTCAATTTCTGATTACAGAGAATGCTAGTATTATTAACTTTTCAGGCAAACAGAAATCAGGAGATTTTAATGATAATGAACTCTTCCACTCCCCATGCATGCTCCAGGTACTTATTCTTACTTCCACGATGCCAGGTGCCTACACGGCCTTCAGGGTCACACAGGTTTCCCAGGGTTTTTCTGCTGACAGTTTGTGAAGCTGATTCATAGCTAGTAATTTGTGGGCATAGCAACCACAAAATGGTGGAGTTTCCAAGTTTGGGTCAAGTAGCAGGGATGCCAGCAGAATTACCACGCTGGAATTCCAGCAGGCAGGATTGAATTTAACTATCATCAAACTTGCAATGGTTTTCTTGCGCTGTGAATAATACAGGAAATAATAACATCAGTATAGATATTTCTTGTACTGAAAGGTGTTACTGGTTTCTGTGAATGGGTCAACAGAAAATAACAAATTGAGTTTAAATGAAACATGTCTTGTTCAGCCTTCTTTACAGATTGACAGCTATAAAAATTAACAAGACAGTGCCTTGAGAGAGCTGGGACAAAGATGAGCTACACTTTGTGAGAGGTTTCCCTCTGACTGGGTGCAACTGAAGAAGACTTTTGGAAGAATGCACACCCATGAGGAAAAAAAGGGTGAAAAGCAGTCATGCACCTGGTCCAAAGAAGGGTGCTCTATGAGTGCAAAACTGACTGAGAAGATGACCAGACAAACTAAAAGAAAGGTCTTTTCCCTCTTTTACTGAGGGAAAACAGGCTTTGTGTGTAGGACAAAGAAAAATTACATTTTTATCATTCATTTATTCTCAAAATGAAGACAGCTGTGGGAGTTCCTGTCTACTATCAGCTCAAAAAAGTAATGAATAATGGAAATCACAGAACTCTCACTAGGTTGTCTAAGAAATAATTCAGTGAAAGTGTGTGATTGTCAGTCAGTGGGAAAAGCAAATTATTTAGCACATACTATCAAATGTGCTACAGTTTAAACCTTATTTTTGAAATATAATTCTGCTGAAGGTGGGAAAATTACAAGGATTGCTTTTAATCATGCTTAAATGACATTATCCTAATGATAAAGTTAGATCCCTTGAGATCAGGAGATCTTTTTTCCTCCAATAGAAGCATTTTAACTGTCAGCAACTTTAACTATTATTTTCACATGCTGCTTATATATTCACAGAGGATATGAAAAGTAATTTTTCTGTGTATCAGTACAAATGGAAGACAGCACCAGTGCCTAGATGGAAAGATTTAAAATAAATCTACATTGGTGATATGTTCAAAATTTTGTCAGGTTGCATCTGTGTCAGCAAAGTAACAATGTCCAGGTTCATTTTCCAGTCCCAAAGAGAGCTGACAGGATTAGGTTGCCTTAGTATAGTTAAGCTGACTGCAGGACAGGAGGCTTTTTTATTCATAGACTCTACTGGGAATATTTATTTGCCTGGGCTACCTGCTGAACAATTCCCCAGAATTTTTTAGAAGAGGAATTATTTAGCAAAAAACAGTTCCAGAACAATTTTAACCATTTTGAATAGTGGACCTTGAAGTTCCAGTGCCTGGACTCAGACATTGGCATAGATAGTTTTTGTCATGGGGAGCTTGGGAGAGATGTTTCAGTAATTTTTTAACCAATAGTTTGCTCTTCTAAGCCTGCATCGCAATATATAGAAGATCTTTAATTTTCAAATTAATTGGAGTCGTGTTGGGTCTGAAATATGTCCGCCATCAGCATGCTGGAAACTTTTCAAATTCTTCTCAAATAGAAATGTTGTAAGCTTCCCATGAGTTGAAGGTACTTCCTTCAACCTTCATCTGTACTCTATCCAAGCCTCTATAACCCAGGAGATATTGTTACCTCCTGTGTTACTGCTTAACAAAGAAACTCTGTGGGCTGTGAATTTTTGCTGTCATCCCAATACATAATCAATTTGGATTCCTTGCTCTTTTTGTTTTTAGACCTCTGTTGCCTCTTTTATACATAATCACTCACAAAATAAAAAGAAAATCAGGGGGTTTATTTTCTTATTCACTCCAGATAATATGAGCTTGCCACTTGCACCCATGCAAGTGTGCTCATTTTTTTAACGTTCTACTGGCTAATCCCTAAGGGAGGGTGAGGGGAGGGGAAGTAAATCTTAGTGTGCTAAATGTAGTATGTACACTCTTCTATGCCTAGAGCTATCTGTTTTATGTTGAAGAGGTGACTCTCAACTCTGATGCCTTTCTAGAAATGAAGAATTATTGGGGATTTTGCTGAGGGTTTTTTTCACCTTAAGGCATTCCCTATCAATTTTATCAACAGAATTTTCATATACCAGAAGGAAATACATTACTGGAATCAGCACCATCCCATCTTTGCTAGTACTTGATAAGGCAAGACTTCCCATGGCTGGTTTAATTAGCTTACATCTTTGTAAGAAGTTATAATCCTTCAAAGAATTTGATAACAGTCCTTTGTTTTCTGGGAGCAATATAAACGTGAGAAATACATGGATTATAGCACAGGTTATAGAACTCCTTCCTTATAGTTGAAGCTACTGACTAAATTTTTTTCAAGTTGCTCCCTAGGAACTTTATGCAATCTCTTTTGTCACTGAAGAAAAAATTCCAGAATGCTTGGATAGGAACCAAAACCAATTGGCTTTAAGTCAAAACATTGAGAATGTTTCCTGATTTTTTAAAGAAACATATTTATAAATGGCAATTCCTTATGCTTTACTAGACCCACTGACATATTCCTGCAATTCTAGTTTCTGGTATTGAACAAGCCTTTAGGCTATGAGCAGGTGGAAGAATTTAAAATGGCTCTAAGAACCTTGCTGAACTACTCTGTAACAGAAATCCTTGAGTTATAATAGTTGATCTGTCTAGTCATGCTAATGCATTGATGGAAATATTCATATGATGCTGCACCACACACCTTTCTTCAAACATAAATGATTCTTTGTGTTTCATTCAGAATTACATCAAACTTCCAGGGACCTCTGACAGAGGCCTTACACATTCAGACTATTCCTGGGCTTCTATTAGTGAATTGAAATATAGCTTGGACATAATGTCCTGATTTGAAGAGTAAAATAGTTAAGTAGTATCGATGCAATTTCTGGAGAATTGTGCCTGGAATACTAATTTATTAGTATAGGCATAGCCTCACTTTCATGATAAATACCACTTGTTTACTCAGATGGAAGCTCCCACAAAAGGCTGTGAGCTGTTGGCGATGGTACTTGGCTGCCTGCCTTGAAGCACAGTGGGTTTCTGTACCAGCACTTATGATGTCTTACATTTGAACATCACCCCTGCGAGCACCTGACCTAGACACAGCTAAGTGACTCCTCCAAGGAGCCAAACTGAGCTCAGGAGAAAACTTAATATGTGCTGATTAAGAACAGCATCTGTTCAAGCCTTCCCAGCAGCCTCCCATGTGTAACCCTCAACAGGTATCCAGTACAGGGAATGGAGGCTTTGATTAGCAGCTGAAACAACACGGCACACACAGCCATAGCTCTGCTGTGATCCACTACTTCAAGGAAAAAGTATACTTGTGGAAGTAAAGAATATATTGAAATGCTCAGGCTTGTGAATGCCTCTCTTTCTTTAATGGGCCACATTGCCACACTGGTCACAGTCCTGTACTTCTGAGATGCAAAGGTCTGGAGTATAAAATACAAGGTTTGAAACTGGGAGACATGACTCTGATTTCCAACAGTGTGAGTGACTCTGGGTTATTAGATAGGTCTGCACATCTCTATTTTCCTGTTTGCCCTCCACATTTTTCTTTTATGTCTGTTCCCATAATAATTTCCTCAGAGATGACTAGTTTTATTTTAATTCTACTTCTTTATGTTTTCTAGGCTACTGTGGTTTTCTTTTAACTGCTGCATTTTGGAATAAGAACAAGGCAGTTTGCTCTAATTTTCAAGGGCTATGATTTATTACCTGCACTGCCTAATTTCATTTAGCTGAAAACTCAGTCCAAACACAATGCATATAGTACTTGTCACAGAAAACATCAAAGGCACTTCTCTTCCAAGTAAAATCCATCCTAAGTAGGTAAACAGTGTGTATTCCAGCAGGAAATAAATATTGACATAGCAACCTGTCACATGGGTGACAGGACCTGCAGCTGGAATCGACAGGAGAGGCAACCAGCAGCTCCCTGCTTGCTTCTCAGATCCTTGTAAGCCATGGCTCAACCATTATCAACACAAGATCTGAGTGCTGCTTGGTCACCTGGCAGTACTAGCTGTACACAGGTGAAAAATAAGGACATGAATGCAGTTCTGATGATTCTGGTGATTCTGTGATTCTGTAGTGGGTTATTTATCAATGTTTTATGCTAGTTCTGAAAAATTGATGTTCCCTGACTAAACTTAAAGCTCCTCCAAAAATTACAAGCACATTTGAAGTAGAAGTGTTTGTACAGGTTGAGCTTTTCACATCAGGTGACTGTGAACATTTTTATCATGTCCAGTTCTGAAAGCAGGTTTACCATTGTGTTGAGCCAAACAAAGGAAATACAAAGAAGGTGAAAAATGGGTTGGGCTACTTGGGGAACTATAGAGATATTGCCTAAACATCTAGGGCTGGAGTTAGCAAAGTCAGATATTAGGTGGAGCTGAAACTGGTGGAGTCCATGAATGAAAATAAGAGTTTCTTAACGTACAGCAAAAGAAAAACTAAGAAAAAAATGGGTTTGCTGCTCAGTGTGCTCATCTAATCGCAAAGGACACAGAAAAGGCAAAAGTATTCAACGGCATTTTTCTCATAGTCTTTTCTGGCAAGGTCTGCTCTCAGGTCTTTTGCATCTAGTTGGAGAGGGTGTGAAAATGACACTATTTACACCAGAGGAAGATACAGCTAAGGAAGTCTTAAACAAATTCAATTATTTGGGATGAGATTAATCCAGTGATGCTAAAGGAACCAGCTAATTTCATTGATATTGAATATAAAATTTCATTTCTCTATGATCTTTAAAAAGTCACAACAATCAAGGAAGATTTCTGCTGGCTGTAAAAGTAAAAAATGTTACACCCATCTTCAAGAAGTGCAACAAATAAGACTGGGGACAAATACACAAGCCAGGAACCTGGCATGGCTCATATCAGCAGAAATAAACTCTTCTCTTGGAAAATGTGTGGTGTCCTGAAAACTGTATGTTGAAGATGGCTCCTGTCCTAGTTTAACCTCCAAACCTCCAAAACTCAGGTACTGCAAAGGTTTTGCTTAGTTTACTGTATAGACACAGCCAGTACCAGTGAAGAGGCCATCAAAAGACCCAAAGATGAGAGTAAAGTAGTGTTGATGTACCAAGCTTGTGACCCACTCGCTCAGGATCAGAGAACAGCCCCTGGCCCCATTTAAATAAATTCTAGATGCATTTATTGCTGCACTTATTAGTTAAACACGTGCATAGGAACTACAGGGGAAAGCACAAAGATAAGCAGGCTGTAAATGCTTTGATGACCTGAAGTCAGCTTCTACTCTCAGTAGCAGCACTTTTCTCAAACTGGGTAACAACTATTTAGCAGAACATGTGGATCAAAGGTGAACAACTGAAAGGTGCTACCTTTGATCTGTGGCACATCCCTGTGTGTGTGATATATTTTCCAGATGTCGGTTCAAAAATGAAAATGTGACTATTTGAGTACTTCAGTTTTGAGTACTTTGTTAATCTGTAATAACTCATGTTCGTTTTATTTATTACTGCTTTTAAAATGTTTGCTTTAAAATAAAAATACAAACAGAAGTCAGCAGAGATAATTGTAAGTTATTAAAAAATACATAAATTCTGAAAAAAGTTGAAACTTCCTCAACATTCAAATTTGGTATTTTTGCTGAAATGCAAATAATTTTTAATTTTTTTAAATTGGGTATGAATGACTTTGCAGCAAAACATTACTCACAGAGCAAATCTAAAATTTAAGTTAAAAAACTGGTCAGTAGGAGAGTTTTAGAATAATAATTTAGTATATAACAACAGAAAATGCTCCATCTCATTGGCCAGTGAAGAAAATGTTTTCCTTAGGGCACGGGAAATGACAATATTTAAAGAAAATAAATAATCAATATGTAGGAAATACACATCTTAACTACAGACTGAAAGAAAGTATTGGAAGTCATAAGACAGTACAATTCAGTATTACAGCAATAAAGTACAATTCAACATTGTAATGCTGCTTGCAATGGCATTGATAGAAAAAGGAAGCATTTGGCTTCCAGGTAAAGCATATTCCCTCTCAACTATATTTCTTTCCACAGAGTGGAGAAATATTATCTGACTACTCTGTCTCTAGCAGAGTGAGGAACAGTTTCTGGGTAATGAATTAAATACTAGTTTCCTAGGAGATGGATTGATGTACAGGAGGCAGTGTGAGCCCTTTTTCTTTCTATCCAGTGTGCTCTCAGCCTACAACATTAAGCTCTGTCAATGGGTCTAGGGGGACAAAACTTTTTTCTGTGCAAATATCTTGAATTACTGAAGAGCAATTTAGAACAGTTTCCAGGTAACTTATGCTAGCCTCTCATATTCTCTGTAGGAGAGCTGAGTAAGACCTGAATACAGACTTCAAGAATATATGATTACTACAGTTCTGTGAAGTTATCTTGCCTAACACACAGGTACAAATTTGGGGGAGTTAATCTGCATATGAGTTGAAATTTTATGTTCTTGTTGCCTGATAGCCCCTAAGATCATGAGCCAAACAAGATTAAGATGATAAAATGCACACGTGATACAGGGCTTCAACACCTTCATAAGTTTAGCAAATTAACATAATTAACAAGAATTCTTTATTAGAAGTACAGTTAATGAAGTAAATCTCCTTTTGCTTCACTCCCCTACAAAAGCCTCCCCCTTGCTTCTAGCCCTACATTGTTTATGTCTAAATAAATGGGAAAGTGAAACAGCCTTGGTTCACTGAAGAAGCAAGATGAGAATAGGATTGCAGGAATGTGCTTGTCTAACAAGTAGGAAAAGTACTGCTGTTAGCTAAGAAGCTATATAATTATAAAATAATAGTCTACAGAGCTACAATTATATTAAAAATATATAAAAATCAGCAATTCTTTGGCATCATTCTGATGTGTATATTTTTTCATCTTTAACCGAAAAGTGAAGTCTGTTTTCTTAGTTATTCACAGTTGTTATTATCTTATATTCCAGATCGAATAGTTTTCTTGTTTTGAAGATAATAATGTAATTTGAAAAAACACTCAGTTCAACTGTAATCATCAATGTTTACAGTGTTTTTGTGACAACAGGAGATACATAATTTATCTGGGTATAATTGGCTTACTTACAGTAAGCTGGATTTGTGGAGAAAAGAAATTTAGCTCGTTTTAAGGTGCATATTATTACATTATTAGTGGATTCCATTGTGTATTAATTTACGGGCAATAGGATTTCCACAGGAAACTTCAGAAATCTCACCTAATTTCTAACACAGGAAAGCGAAGGCAAACTTTTAGTTATAATTAGCAGTGACAAGCCTGGATATTCTTGTTGTATATATTGATTATAAGACCTTCTAAAGGGTAGTTAAATTTTTTATTTTAATTAATTTTATAGTTTATATATATATTATAGTTTACCTTGTTAGAAGAAAAGCTGTTAGATCTATCCTTTATTTCCCACTACTATTTTTATTTGGTGATTCCTTCTTGTGCCATGAGTTAGAGCAGAAACACCTAGTTTGCTCTTGCCCTGCTGCTCATTTTTGACACCCATACTGATATTCTTTCTTATTTGTTTCCTATGGTAAAACATTCTAATTTTGTAAAGAAATTCTCATGGTGTTTATCATTCTCACCACTTTTTTACAAAGATCTTCAAGACCTGCAATGTGCTCTTTGATAGATTCACTAGCACTTCCAACAGTATTACTGATGGGACAACACTGATCTGTGTAATTATGCCATACTCTTGTGTTTTTCCCCTAATTGTCCTTTCTTGCTGTCTGTATATATTAATTAGAGACCTTCAGTAAACTTTAACAACAAAGTAACAAATAATCTGAGGTGCATTTACAACAGCTCATTTTTCAGTGTAGATTTTCCACCTCATGATCCACCTCAGTCTTTTTCTCTGGGAAGAACAATGGAAAACAAAGGAGCAGTTTATAAGTCCTGTAAAAAATACATAAATATATACACAAGTTATAAATCAACTCTGTTTAGGTGATTGTAGATGTGAGCAGATATACTGAAGCCAGAATAACTTGTGTGGTTTTCTACACAACTTGAATGGCAAAGCAAATTTACAGAAAGGAAACAGAATAGCTAAAGGAAGGGACGGATTTCTCGTGTTCTGACATTTAGTTTGCACTTAGTGGACTCAGTCTGGATATTTTCAGTGCACCAGTATCAGGATTTATGTAACACGTATAAATTTAGGTGTTAAGCTTGCCATCCTTTACCCCCTACACTTATAGCACCTAAAATTTATGTTTTTACAGACATTCACACTAAGGAAATTCTGTGAACTCAGTTTGTGGATGAGTAAATAGAAGACGGGGTTAAATGATGACAGAGTTTTCTATAGGTGGTAGCAAGCAACAGACAATGATATGTATAAACATACAGAATCCTCATAAAGTTGAAAATGCTAAGAGTTCAGCTGTGCTTCACGAGAAATGGTCTTCACACTTAAAATTTTGAAGTAGTCAGAAGAAAAAGTTACTAAAGAAACAGCAAAAACATCTGAGAAGGTCTAAGCATTTAAATAGGCAGCAAACTTGGAAGGAAAAAAGTGAATAGTGCTTTTTCAAACTATAATTTTCCAAGCTCTGCTCATGCTTTGCCATGAGATATTTAGATCTTTAGGTGAATATCTTGATTAATCTGGTCCAGCTGAAATTAAACTGAGACAAGGATGCCTTGTTTGCAAGCTATTCTATAGCAGTAAATGAAAAATGTGCAGCCAATATAATTACATTTTAGAAGTGGAAGAAATGGAAAGTATCACAGACTCAGTCTTGTTTATAGTCTTGAATCCCACAGAAGTGGATTATTTATCTTCACAATCACTGGAAGAATTGCAGAGACTGAGACATCCTCACCTCCAAAGCCTTCCTGAAAGAAACTTAAAGGTCCAGGTCTGCTACAATCTCCCGGTTCATACTCATCACTCAAAGCATATTGAGCACTGCCTCACATTTTCAACTTCGCAGGAAAATAAGTCTTTCTCCTTTTCAGTGTTGGTGTCTCAATGTGTAACAGTATTGTGAGAGATTATAATAGTTTTTTTTTAATAATATGACTGAGCTGGCGGCTTGCTTATAAATACAAAGAAAAGCAAGGAAAGTTTCTATGCTGATGGGTTTCTATCTGATGGCTCAAATCAACAGTGATATGTGTATTGTCACACATCTGAGCCCATTCAGGCCCCTGCCAGCCCCAGTGTGGTGCTGCACAATAGGTGAAGTCTGCATAGGCTTAGTCACAGGTCTGATTCTTCCACAATTGCCTTTATCAGTAGCAAAGAAGGTCCCTAAGTGACTTCTTCCTTCACCCCTCCGTAGATAATAGACTCTGCCTGCAAAGCATACACACATCTTTACAGTAGGAAAGGCAGAACTATAATTATCTGGGGCTCAAATGCTGTCAAGTGGCAAAGGGAAGAGAAAAATCTCCTATAATAGTAAGTACCGGTATTCTCAGGCATGAGAACTGAAGCTAGATTTGACTTCTAAAATGCAAGGTGACTTGACTGAGATGAAAAAATATGAGTTTAATTCACTAAAATCCTCATCTGATATTCAGGCTATGCTAATTTCTGCAATGTAATGTTGATCGGTATCTAGAAATTCTAACATTTCCTTTTCTTTCTGACATTTTGGGGCATTTTAGTTTATTTTCTTCTTTTTTCAAGCTGAATTGTTGGCTTACAGTGTTTAACAGAGTAAAAAACTAAGCCAGCCACTGTCTAATAGGATACTGTGCAATAATATTATTTAATACACAACCAGTCAAGGTAAGACTTACAGAAACGTGCAACTGACAGTAAGAGATGAAAAGAGAAAGCAATGACCAATATTTTGGGAGCTGGAGAAGACCACAAAAGGTTCTACTTTTAGTCATTCTGTAGCACAGGCAACTTCTTCTATTTTTTTTTTTTTTTTTTTTTGGCCCAGCATATCTTACAGCATGAATAATCAAGTTCTTCACACTGATTTGGTGTTGAGTTTGGAGTAGAGACTTCTCTCTAACAATATCCCTAGTAAATATACATTTAATAGATGCAGTAGCAAAATGCAGAAGAAAAACAAATCGGTGCAGTCTATGCTGGCAGAACAGTGCACTTTGGCCCTGAATGATCTTGGAGAACAAGACTAATGAGGAGATGCTGGGGGAACTGGGGTTTTTTAGTCCAGACAAAAGGAGACTTGTGAGGGATGTTACTGCTCTTTACAACTAACTGAAAGGAGCTCATAGACTGGTGGGGGTTGGTTTCTTCTCCCAGGTAACAAGTGATAGGACAAGAGGAAACGGCCTCAAATTGTGACAGGGATGTCTTGATTTGATATTAGGGAAAATTTCTTCACTGAAAGTGTGAGAGGCACTGGAACAGGCTGCCCAGGGAAGTGGAAGAATCACCATCCCTGGAAGTTTTCAAGAAACATGTAGATGTGGTCCTTAGGACATGGTGTAGTGGTGGACTTGGCAGTACTGGGTTAATGAGTTTGATTATCTTGAAGGTCTCTTCAAACCTTAACAATTCTATGATTCTGTGACAAAATGTATAAGAAATTCTATGTTTTTTTTTTTAATTGGATGCCATTATGACTTCAATTTCTGATGCACAAAACATGGTTTTCTATCACAAGAAACCTTGTAACAATAAGAGAAATTATTGCAAAGTTCTGCATGTTGCAGTCCAAAGTAATGTATAGCCACCTGCAAGCTCATTGAATGAAAGAGAAAAATATTCCTGCAACAGTTCATTGAAAATTAATGGAGGAAATTAAGCTCTTCCCTGTTACCTAACTGAAATATTTTACTAAACTAGGAAAAAGAAGAAGAAAGCAGGCATGGAATAAACTATCAAGGCAGCATTAAAGTCTTTAAATTCCATATGCAAATACACATACCTAAACAGAATGTGAAATCACACCTTAAGAAACAAAATAGCAAGAGGCGAACAATGACATAGAAACAAATGCTTTTGGTGCTTTGTGAACTTTCCTCATGACAAAATACTTCTCTTTTGTTCTCTGAAAACTTAACTTAAAAATGGAAATCTCAAGAGGTCATATAGTAGCAACAGATTATAGAAAGTCTTTGAGTAAAGATGACCTGAGAAATGTTCTCAGTACCATGAACAGGGCGAGACAGAGAGCAGTGTCAGTATGTCTGAGAAAGGGCATAAAGAGCAGAGTCAGTTTGTTAAGAGCAGGGGAAACTTTAATAAAAGATCAAACTGATATTAGGGACACAGCTTATCCAAGGAAAACGAAATCTAATTATGAAACTTAAAAATAAGTAGTTTTTTAAACTTACTATCTGAAAGCCAATATGCCAAAAAGTGCACCATTTGAGATGATTCATCTGGTAGTGAAGTTACAGAATGCTGTACTCCAATGAAGCATAGTATATAGGACAAACCAAACAAAATTCAAACAAGTGACAGAAAACCACCCCCATAGAGTTAACTGGCCCTTATTTAAACAGATCAGAGATCATTCAGGGCATGGATTTTAAAAGTAGCAAAATTTTCTGTTATGGTAAGTTAATTAGCAAAAATGAAATGATTGCTGAAATCGAGATTCAGCAGTTTCCTATTGTGGAAATCATTGCTTCTGGTTTCAGTGGAAGGCAGAGGTTCAGACGGGCTCAGGAAACAATTAAGTAAAATATTTGGGAAAAATATCTTAAGACCTATCTGTTAGCCAGGATGTAATTACTCGCCTCAGGAAGCTGCTAACTTGCATCTTGCTCAAAGATAAAAAATTGGGAAGTATCATTGCAAACTTGCCTTACCCTTATGTTCTCCTCTACTCATCTATATCTGGCCACTGCCAGAGATGTAACCATGACTGGAGGGTTCGTTGGCCTTATGCAACAGGAGGGGTTAGAGAACAAAGTAAGAACCAGTTTGATGAAAGCAACAGCACGATGTAGTTCTTTTATTCTGGCCTTCTGTCAGGACACCAGTGAACCCAAATAGAAAAAAAAACAGGTCACAGGCCTGTAATGTTGGTGTCATTTAGCGTTGATAATAGTGAAAGTGATAAGTCCCTTAAAGCCATCTTTGTCACCATTCACTTCCCATTCCTAATCTATCTCATCTGCTTGAAACGTACATTCTGCAGAATAGAGACCGTTGCTTGCTCCATTTTGCTAAGGGCAGATCCAATGCTCTAATCACCATGAAAACCTTGCAATATATCATACTTTTTTTTTTTCTGAATTCATTTGAAAGGCCTTTATTTCCTTTAAAATAACCAAAATATTTATTTTTAAAAAGCTGTGTTCCTCTTCCTTGTTCCTCAAAATACTTAATATGAAAACATCTAACTTGCCTCAGATCACACCACAGATCCTCTGCTATTTCCAAATGGGTCAGAAGAAGAGTCCAGGTAAAATAATTTTAAGAAAAAGGTTCTATATCAAGTTATATTTTCTCTGGCTTCAGAGCTCTTGACTGCTATGTGGAATTCAACCAGCTTAATTTAACAGCTTTGATGGACTTGTAATAAATTTGTCTTAGCTTTTACAAAAATGACTTTCAGTGCTTACATATATTTATGAAGATAAGAAGAGATTTTTTTTTTTTACATATTTAAACTTGCTGACTGAAATTATCATTGGGCATGTCTTGACTTAATTAAAAAAAAGGAAGAGTAAACAGACATTCCTTTTTTCACTTCCTTATACAGTTGAGAGACATTTTCAGGAAAGGTGTCTTTTAATTTGTTCTATCTATGTTTGGATTTGTGCCCCGATCATTCAATGTGTTTGCTTTTAAATATTTGTACACTTGGTGGAGGAGAGAATACTGCAGATGATACGCATTCATTTTCATATATCAAAACCATTTCTCTTCCTAAAAGAATTAAAAAGAAGTTTTAAAACCCCTTTTAGTACTTGGTCGTTAATAAGCACATGGAGCAAGAAAAGCATGGTGCAGCATGTACTTTTTTATGTATATGCATTGCACACCCTTGGAAATGATATATTTAACATACAGGAATGATGTTAGGCAATTCTGTTCTCAGCTGGACAACAGAGTTTTCATTGAGAATCAGATTCTCATATTGCTTTCAGCTCATCTGAATTTGAACAACTATGCACTCTATTACTCTAATAGTAATACTATTAGAATTACTCTAATGTAATACTCTAATTTGTATTACAGCAGCATAACTCTACTGACATGAATGAAGATGCTTCTAATTTACAGTAGAATGAATGAGACTAGAATCAGAATTTTTCACTTCAAATATGTTCTGCATTGGTGGATATTAATAATGAAGATGGCATGAGCCAACCAACAGCTAATTTTTCTTATCTGATCACTACCAGAAACAGAGCAAATTATCTTAGCTTTGACTTATTTTAATGGTGCTAGTCTGCTAATAAATGAGTGTTGCTCATATTGGGGTAATAATACCTTTGCAAGTTTTTGCATTGTTTAAAACAAGAGATCCTGCTTAACAGGATCCTGCTTTCTACATTCAAGAAGAAAAATGCCTGAGGTTGCCTAAACTAAGGTAATTGCTGGGTGCTTCTCATATTTCCAGTTCAAATAAATTAGCAGCTGGTTTGAGCTGCTCTTATGTTAAAATTGGTTTTGAACCTTTAACCTACAATTCATCACTGACTTGATGCTAAGACAAGAACTGACCTAAAGGAAACATGGTGTTGCAAATGCATTGTGTGATGGATCATTAAGTTTACTTATAATGTTAACTGATTAATTCATTCTGTTCAAAAAAATACAGTAAAGTATCTATTTTTCTTTTGTGGTCCTTTTCGCCTCACTCTCTGATGGCCACCATCCTTATCACTCCAATCAAATTAATGGGTGTATAGGTTTCTAACCTAGCTTTTTCTTCCAGTCTTCCTTTCATGCTCTTAGCTTGTTTCTACTTGCTCATTTTTCACCTTCACTATTTAGTTGATTGATAATAGTCCATCTGCTTCTCAGAAACTACTTTGTACTGCTGCCAGGGAGAAGCTCTTCCACCTTGAAATACCATTATAGCAGGAAAGATATTGGAGGATCTTCATGGGCAAAATCTGAAATTTGGCTGGCCAGGAGGACTCAAGTAAATAAACATTAAGGTTGGTGGTTTTCTACTCTCAGGAGCATATTTCATGAGAGAGACAAAGGAACAGAAAAAAGTTGTTACATGAGAACAGAGGGAAGGAAGGAAGGAAGGAAGGAAGGAAGGAAGGAAGGAAGGAAGGAAGGAAGGAAGGAAGGAAGGAAGGAAGGAAGGAAGGAAGGAAGGAAGGAAGGAAGGAAGGAAGGAAGGAAGGAAGGAAGGAAGGAAGGAAGGAAGGAAGGAAGGAAGGAAGGAAGGAAGGAAGGAAGGAAGGAAGGAAGGAAGGAAGGAAGGAAGGAAGGAAGGAAGGAAGGAAGGAAGGAAGGAAGGAAGGCATTCACACAGTCTGTCTCTACTGCCTGCACAGCAGTCTGTTTCTCTTAAGTGCTTGTGTTCATGTGGTTTGCTTACAACAAAATCACCTGCTATAGTGTTCAACTAAGGCAGAACAGAAGCTCGCCAGCTGAGCTGCCTCTTAAACCAAGTTGCAAAAAATTCAAAATTAATTCTGACCTGAGAAAAGGGCTCCTAATTTAATATGGTATTTGACTACTATGGAACTAATACTCTGAATCAAATAGATTTTTAAATGAAAGGGCTAGTCTCTGACAGAAGAAAAATGCTGCCTATTTGTGTGATTAATAAAAATGTAGGTCTGCAATAAAATTATTTTTATGGAGGGGGAAATATGTTTGACAAAGCGATAAACTTGGATGCTGAAGTAAGGTTTGTTTATTCTCTATGAATGTCAGTTCCTCTGAGCTATCAGATGCAATAAAGCATAAAATTCTGTTTGATTTATATTCACATGGTCTAATATCATATAATAAGTGATATTGAAAGCCACAAGACATATCTTCGAGGGCTGGTAATTTAATTTCAGTATTTTTGGATTAGTGATGGAAAGTTATGGATTAGAAGAGCTATCAATAAATGTGAACCTTTTAGCTAAATAAAGTACCAGACAGTACTCTCCTGAGATAAGAAGGTTAATAGATATACCCTTGAATTTAAGTGTCTTTTAAGTGCTGTGTCACCAGTAAATTCTTTGGTTATAGAAGTTTGTAAAGCCATATATTAAGCAGGCTTTAAACGGGGGAAAAAACAAAAAACAAACAAAAAACCCCAAACAGTTAAAATAAGAATTACATAATTTTGGACATTTGTTGTACACTTCCATATGAAAGGAACAGATTTAAACTGTTGCACCAAGCTTGATGCAGATAGTATAATTAAAAGAAAAGATAAATCAGAACCAAAATTCATCAGGGGAATTGATTTAGCTAACACACTTTCACAAATTAGAAAGCCAGAAGGGGACAACCATAATCATCTAGTCTGACCTCTTGCACTACATGTCGTGTGATTTTTCTGAATTAATTCTCATCTCATCTAGCACTTATCTTTTAGAAAGACATTTGATCTTGATTTTAAAATGCATAACAAAAATGGCTCCATTTGAAAACCATTTCCTTGGTAGCAGAGTTTTGTACATGGTGAATATTTTCACTAGGTTTTGCCCATACTTTAAAACTTAATCTTTTTTCATAGGTATACTCATTTATACCACCAAGGACCAAATGAAGCTTTCCACCTACAGATTCGTGACGAGCATGTGTGTTTAGCTGATTACACCTGATCTTTGGGTCACCTGCCAGCTTCTTCAAGGTCATTGAAGAAATAACAGAACCAAGAACTGATAGTAGGAATGCACAGAATGTAAAGAATCAGAAATGATTATTTGTCTACCTTTTCATTCTGGGATCTGTTAGCTAACCCATTTTTAATCTTTATAATGTGTGCTACATTGATTTTTTTACTATCCTGCTCCCTAATCAGAATGTGTGGTATCAAAGCAAATGTCCTCCTATTCTCCAGGAACGCCAAATTCAGGCAACTAATTAATCTGCATAATCCATTATTTATGTATTTATCAGTCAAATTTGTAATTTTGTTGAAAAAAAAATGAGTCTTATGAGAAGTTTTTCACAAATTCATGTTACTTCCAAATATTTATGTATTTTTAATTCCATTCCTACTATTCATAGGAATCATATAATGGCTTGGGTTGCAATTGAAGGGACCTTAAAGATCATCTAGTCCCAGCCCCTCTACTATAGGCAAGGAACCTTCCAGCAGACAATGTTCCTCAAAGCTCCATCCAGCCTGGCCTTGAAGACATCCAGGGACGAGATATCCACAGCTTCTCTGGGCAGCCTGTTTCAGTTCCTCACCACACTCACAGTAAACAACTTCTTCCTAATGTGTAGTATAAACCTACTCTCTTTCAGGTTAAATCCACCCCCCACCTGGTCTTATCACTGCATACTTTTGTCCCTCTGCATCTTTCTCATAGGCTCTCTTCAGGTACTGGGAAGCTACAATTAAATCCCCCCAAGCCATCTCTTTTCCAGCCTGAACAATCCCAATTTTTTAACCTTTCCTGAAGGGAGAGGTGCTTCATCTCTCTGATCACCTTGATGGTCCTCCTCTAGACTAGCTCCAAAAGGTTGATGTCCTTCCTGTGCTGGAGACCTCAGAGCTGCATGCAGCACTGCAGGTGGGATCACTACTGGTGACAGAGGAAGAAACTCTATGTCAAAAAAGCCATTACGTGATTTTTTGGCAATTTGGAAGCAAACATTTTAGCAGAGGAAACAATCTGGGGCATGAGTGTGATTTTCTGTTATCGATTACCAAATGGTCATTCTCTAAATCTCTTCACCACTAGCAAAGACCATGATGAGCTCCATCAATAGGTGTCTTCTTGTGTACCAAGTAATCCTGCATTCCCACATTGTCAGGAGAGTTTAAATCACTTCGCAATGTTCATACATCAACTAATACAACCTTAGGTGTTTTTGTTTGCTGCAGAGTATCTAATCTTTGTTTACCCTTCTAATTTATGCAGGACAGATGCTGATTCTATCTGTATATGTGTTTCACTCTATAACATATTTAGACTAAAAGATTCACTCAAGTTCCCTGTGGAATAGGAAATTTTGTTCTTTGTTTTACAAGGAACTAAACCAAAGCAAGTAGATCTATAGAAATAGGAGGAGGTATTCCAGGTGTAGGTATGCTGCATTGAACTTTGAAGTCAGTAGAGAAGGTTGCACACCCATAAAAAACAATTGGGTAGCCTAAAGTACTGTCTAGAGCTAAGCACTCTATGCACGTTGTTAATGAATGAATATCTGCCTCTCTATTATGCTTGTGTTGGAGGTAGAGTCACATCTTAATACTTTCTCCATTTTTATGGAGGTGCAGACCCTGCACTGAAATGCTTAACTGAGATAGTTGTGCCATGTCACAATAGAAATGGTGCTTTTATCAGACTCATTAAATTATTCAGATATGAAGTGAACAGATTGCCTGAATAAGAGGGGATTTTATCAGTCATGGAGGGACAAGTCCAGACCTATCTCTTCTCTTTCAGACACTTGGAAAAGTATGAAAATATTTCAAGAAGTAATGACCAGAAGCCAGGAAACCTATCATGCTGCTTAACTAGCACTTCTGGATTCTCTTGAACTGCTTTCTGCCAGCTGAGCCCATTTCAGAATACCTGAGGGGTAGCTGCTGTACCGAGATCCTAAGCTGGATGTTTGAAACAAGCTCAGCACAGTGAATGCACACTAAACTCAAGATATAAGGAGGTCTCTTAATCTTCAAATCCAGTGAAACCTCACATTTATCTGCTCAGCTTACTTAGGGATTTTTCCACCAGTGTTGGGAAACCCACAGGGTTCCCGTTTTAGCCTAACTTTCAAAGCAGCACAGAAATGAGACAGCCTCATTAGCCACCGTTTTCTAATGGCTCCTTTAACCCTGCGCTTCCTCCCACCGCAGCCTTCCACAGCCTTTAATTTACAAATATCTTGAATATATCTGGAATCTAATGTAGAAAGGTCTAAAGGGGAGTGTTTGTGCAAGAGAGGGTGAGAAGCCGAGGTGAAGCAGAGTCAGAAGAGGGATGGGCAAGCTGGAAGTAGGGTTGCGGGGAGAGATTAGGAGCTGGGGATGAGCTGAAGCGGGGGGAGGAAGAGGGGGGGAGGCATGCAGAGATGCGGGGGTGTGCGAGGGTGCGTGTGCATGATTTGGGGAACAAAAATCGGCATCGTCTGACACGGACGTGACTTTTCCAGCGGGGGCGGGCTCACTCTGGCACCTGAGGCATGCAACCTACCCCGACCAGCCATTCCCACGACGGTGCAGGGGGGGTGCAGCCTCCGCGGGGGAGGCTTCAACCCTTGCCCGGTCTGGGAAAAGGCTCGTCAGGGCGGGCTGGGGACCGACGCGGATCCCCAGCCTGTTCCCGCATTGGTTCCCGTAAGTTCCCGCGTCATTTTTCTCCCCACACCCTGCTTTTCGCACTGGCAGCCACAAGCCTCGATGGACCGGCGGGAGAAAGCTCGGATGCTCTGAGAGGGTCTAGGTTTGGGTTTGTTGGCTGTTGTTTTTTCCCAGCATCCGGAACAACCACCAGGGATGTCCGGGATTCAACCAGAGGATGGTTCCCCTCCGTACAGGAATTGGACGAGTGGGTCGGAACTAAACGAAACGCGGGAGGCTCTTTTAACCCCTTCCTCCGACTACGATGATGAGGAGTTCCTGCGATATCTCTGGAAGGAGTATTTGCATCCCAAGGAATATGAATGGGCGCTGATCGCCGGCTACATCGTCGTCTTCATTGTGGCTCTCGTCGGGAACGTCTTGGGTGAGTCGAGCTCCCCAAAACTTCCCGTTCTCCCTTCCCGAGATGGGTTGTGCACGGAGGGTGGTTGGAAACCGGGGTGCGTTTGTCACACCCCCCTGGAAAGGCGGCAGTCCCCAGCCGAAGGGGAAAGTTCAGGCTGCGCGGAAGGGGCCGTAAAAACCGCTCCCCCTAGGCGGGCGAGGGGCTGCGGCGGCGCCGCTCGCTCCAGGGCCGGGCATAGGGAGCAGGGAGCAGGGAGCAGGGAGCAGGGAGCAGGGAGCAGGGAGCAGGGAGCAGGGAGCGGAGCGCACCGGGGCGGCCCGGCGGCGGAAAGCTCTGTCCCCCGCGCCGAGGTGCTGAACCCTCCCGGCTCGGCAGCGGCTCCGCCTCTCAGCCCGCTCGGAAGGATGCTGCCCGGCCCTGGGGATATCGAGCGCGGGGTGATTCTCCAGGACAGAGAGAGAGAGAGAGAGAGGCAGGGGCGCGGGGACCCGGGCGGCGCCCGGCCCGAGGCGGGAGCCGGCGGTGAGCGCTCAGCTGCGGCGGGCGCAGAACGCGCGGCTCCGTCGCCAGCAGCGCCCGCCGCGCTCCGTCCCCGCGGCGGGAGCGGAGCGGGGCCGTGGGGCGGGGGCGAGGCGGCCGCTCCCGGCGCTCATTCAGGGAGCGAGGCGGGGCGGCGCCTCTCCTGGAGCCCGCCTCCTCCCGCTCCCATTCATCCTTGAAGGAGGCGGCGGGGGGGGGCACTGGGGCTGCTCGGGGGCCGCCTGGAACGGAGCGTTAGGGGCGCTGGAGTGTGGCGGAGAGCTGAGGATAGTGAGTGGAGGGAGGGCATGGGTGGGCTGGGGCGGTGGGCAGGAGAGGTGTGTGGGAGCCGCAGAGGGGTCTGGCCATCAGCAGTCTGATCGCTCCCCTCCATCGCTCCTCTTCGCTCCCCTCCATCGCTCCTCTTCGCTCCCCATCTCTCCTTTTCCTCCCCTGAGCCCGCTGCCGCCCCCGACTCTCGCCAGGCTGCCGGAACAGGCGTCTGTGCTGGTGCAGGGGAGCGCGGCCGCGCCTGTGCACACACCCGCCCAAGGCGGCTGTGTCCCCATCCCAGGACGGCCGTGTCCCCATCCCAGGGATGCAGTGTCCCCATCCCAGGACGGCCGTCCCCTATCTCCATGGCTGTGCCCCTCTCCCCACGGCCGTGCCCCGTCCCGGGATGCGGGACCCGGCTGCGTCCCGGGTGAACGGGGGAGCGGAGCCGGCGCTGCTCCTCAGCAGTTCTGGGTTTATGAATGGACTTGGTGTGGCAGCCGGGAGCCGGCTCCGCCAGGAGAACCCCTGGGCTGCGGTCACGGCCATTGGCATTGCCGGTGTCCATCCCAGTGATGCTGCTCTGAACGGAGCCCGCTGAGCCCCGCCCCGCCATACGGGTCTTTCATTCATCTTTTTCAGCAGAAATTGTGCGTGTCAGGGCTGTCACTGCAAACTCCACAGGCTTCCCGAAGTGAGATGCAAATGAGACTACAGCCAAAGGCAATATTTTAAAAGGCATTTTCTAAAATTTCAACGGACTGATGATGCTTTCTTTTTTTTTTAGTAACTCTGTAGCGTTGTGCTCAGTGCCTGTGTGCACGTTTGCTCAGTCCACTGCTCGGCAGCCAGCTTGATCGCCCTGGCAAAGAGGCTTTATTTTAAACTAGGATAAAAGCTGTCCTTCTGTCTGATTTTGAGCAAAGACTATTTTAGGAGAGCCACCTGTGCTTACCTAGTATCCTCCACCGATACTGTAGACAAGCTGTCCTCTCACCAGTAAAGATTCAAGGTCAAATCTTCAGCTATAGGAGCTTTTGCCGTTTACACTTTTCCCCTCTGAAGCCACGAGGAGAAAAGCTTTCCTCTCTGTGCACTCACAAATAGAGATGATACCAGTGCAGATGTGCAGCTGTTCTTTCCTCACATTTGTGCATATTATCTCTTTGCTTGGGATGGAAACTGGCCTCTGACTGACCACCCACCATTTCTTTTAGTGGATGGAATGTCCACTTTTTGTCCTCTGAAGACTTTCTCTCCAAGTTGTAGTACATGATAGCATATTTCTGTCTTAAAATGGGCAGAGAAGTACCTGAATACCTTGCTATCCACTCCTGTAAATCACAGTAAACCCTACAATAGATAATTCAGCTTTACAGCTGGGCTTAATGATCTTAAAGGTCTTTTCCAAACTAAATGATTCTATCATCCTCCTCAAGCTGTTTGCTCCATATTGCTGGTTCTGTTTATGGGTGAATTGTTTGTGGTGTCTGCAGGTGCTTAGTAACTGAATACTGTCTCATCTTTATTCAAGAAAGCTCACACTGCACTGATTGCAGGCTCATGTGATTCTGAGGAGAGAATGGATGTGATCTAATTCTCTTTGCAAAGACATTTTTGGGGAACTTTTTTACGACCAGTGAAATCTGATGTAGAACAGTTGATGTTCTACAACAGCACATGTTGATGATGTCTCTGAGAAGCTGATTTCTGTGCTTGAAAAATCCATATTCAAGGTTAACCTGGGATTTAGTCTTAGACCTTCTCAAAGAAGAGCAGAAGTGTTTCTAAAGAGAGTTTTAGTGGCTACTAGTGCTTTGTAGTATCATCCTTAATGCTTTATAGTGTCATCCTTAATGATGATACTTTGCCTTCCTTTGCTTATGTTTGCCCAGTGTTGCAGATCTCGTGGCATGTGGAGTCAATGCTTTGATTCTATTTTTAGAATGTTCTGTGCAAATAACACTTAAGCAACTGGGAAAACCCCTCCCTTTCTGTATGTGGTGCTGAAAGTTACATTTCTGCTTCTTATTTTGGTTTGTGCACTCGCATGGGATAAGGAGTGTCCCAGAAATTGTATCTGTGCAAGTGGAAGGCACAGCACATTCCTTAGATATTAGTAATAAACTGGATTGATGCATTTTGACAGTTAATTAACAGCCAAGGGTAGAATCAGAAGCTCAAACTTTGATTGACATCTATTGGGTTCTTGAGTGAGAAACACAGCAGGAATTCCACTAATAATAGCATTTAAACAAGGTCTGCATTGGTATTTAGCTTTCAATTTAATAGGAGAGTTGACACAGACTGTATGAGCTGCTGCACAGACCAGCTAAAGTGAAAAACATTAGCAAGTCTCTGTATTTGAATACAGGTTTTCACACACAAAGTGCTTCATGTCAGTGATTCTCTTGTATGACTGGGTTGGCTGCTCACCAGATATTTTGGTGTAAGTCAAGGAAAAGAGACAGATTTTAAGATGATTTTATGGCATATTTACATAAACTCTCAGGGAATCTGAAATCTAGATGGCAATATCATTATGATGATTTATCCTATTTTCTTCTTCACTTGGTCTCTATTTATCACTAGAAGCAGAACAAGTGTGGAGGGTAAGGACTTTCTGTTTTGCAAATAGGATCAAAAATTTTCTTTACCACTGCAGAGCAATGAAAGTCTTGCAATTTCTTTGCACATCTATTGCAAAACATAGGACTTCTTAATGTAGAATGCATGTTGACTGTGAAGACCTTTTTCTTCATTTGAAAACATGTCATTTAAAACATTGCTTAAAAATAGGGAGCTAGATAATTAAAGAATAAAAGGTATTTTTAGAATGTCTGAAGGTCTCTGGTTAGTGATGCCATTCCATGCTGATCAGTTGCCGTAGTTAATAACTGGAGTAAGACTACAAGGGATTGAGAGGTACTGTACAACTACATATACTTAACTGTGTATACAGATGAAGGGTGAAAATGACCCTGGTTGAAGTTATTCATTCATGTGGGTCAGGATTTTTCCAATGAAATGGTTTCTCTCAGGGAACATGCATTCATCAAAAAGAAAGTGTACAGCAGAGATGACTTGGTTTGATCAAAGACTGAAGGCAAAACAAGCAACCTTCTGGCATCCCACCAGCTGGGCTGCTGGGCCTCTTGGCAAGCCTCCCCAGAGCTGGCAGGAGCTGAAATCCTCAGCACATACAGGCTGCCAGTGCCCAGCCTGAAAGTCCTCAACACTGCTGGCTTCCAAGGGTAAGAGACCATGCAGGACATCAGTGAGAACTCTCAGAAAGTTTCTTTACTCACACAGTTTCATGATACTTGCTTTTCATTCCAACTCAGAACAAGGTTGTGAGAGGCTTACCCTTCTCTGAATAGATGGATTATTTATTACCTGTTTTACAGTAACTGCTAGTTTTTCTGAGATCTGTAAGAACCCAACTATGCTCCTTTCTTCAAATAGTTCATAGTCTGACTCATAGAGTTCAACAGCCTCCATTTGATGTTTCTAGGGCTGGAGCAGAAAAAGTCTGTGTATGGCTCTAATACCAGAGTCCTGCTCAATGCCTATGAATAGGCAACTCTCAAATGCTGCTCTATTATAATTTTAAAGATATCCAGTGAATACTGAGGTCTAGGCATACATGCATGCCTATGTTAGTAGAATTGGATGAGTCATGTATTCTCTTAAATGATCTTCATGAATCCTATTTCATTGCTGTAGGTGAGGCATATTTCTTTTAATTACATTTAATAAATAAATTATGACATTTCTTTTTTTTTCAGATTACTTGGGGAATCTGGCACTGAAAGGACTTTATAATATCAGCATGAGAGTCACCTTTCTCTGTTGGATAAATAATAACTAGAATGGCTTTATCATTGTTAAGAAGGCAACACATAGGAAATGAGACAATATGTATATATTTTTTTCAACCTAACATAGAGAAAGTATGATCACAATTTATGTAAGAGTTCAAGTATCAACTGAAGTACATTGCTGTTTGCATAATCTAGGGATTACTCACCATCTTTCAAAACAAAAAAATATTGAAGGGTTTGGGATGGGTTTTTTTGTTTATGAAGAATAGTTTATTTTTTGTGTTGCATGTCAAGTGAAACCTTCTTTGTTTTCTGGGACATAAGCAGCTGACTTACTGCCTGTCTCACAGGTGGGATGTGTCAGAGAAGGGCTATGCAGGACTGTTCCCCAGGGGAAGGGGTGCCAGGAGCTGAGGGCAGCAGCAAGACTGACAGGGCAGTGTACTCACCAACGCAGTCCACAGCTCCTGAGAGCTTGGTAGGTCTGAAGATGTTTACCAGGTTTCAGTCACCTCCCAGCAATCCCCAGACGAATCTATAGTGATGAAACAGGTCTGAGGTTAAGCCAGAAAATCAAGTCAGTGCATGAGTTTTACAATCAAATTCAGCAAGGCAAAAGCACACTTGCAACCTGGTCTTTAAATGCAGCTCTGGGGCAAAAGGCTGACTCTCAAAAGAGTACTCCAAAACTCCAAAAGCTGTGTTCCCAGAAGCTTGCTTCCAGCTTACCTGCTGCCCCATACCAGAGCTGGCCTCCAGCATGGACAGCTAGCTCCTGGACAGGGGGCAGAGGCTGCAGAGCCTGGGGGGCACTCAGCTCTGACAGAACTGTGCTCTGTCTCCTGGCTCTTAGCACAGTAGGACTGCAAGGATTTTAGTCAGTTTGTGGAATATTATATTGACAATGGGCATCCATGATACAGATTCAGAAGCTGTATAATATGCAAGATATTTGTTGGAACATGCCACTAGCATAGTGAATTGTATTTTCCTTGTATACCCTGCAGAAAAGGCACTGGGTCTTACATCTCCATTAGAAAGAGACGTGGACATGGAAAGGTTTTTCCTAGTGTAACTCGTTGCAGTGACTGATAGATGCTTTTTGAAGCATATTTTTTCAAAGTTGCACAGCATTTCAGCAGTAAAACACACCATTTTAACGTCATGCAGCTTTAAAATGAATCAGCGAAGTGTGAAATCTTTTTATCATAGTGTCATATACAGCATGACATCTAAATTTCTGACTCTTCCACCTGTAACAGGAAGAGTGGATAAAGATTTTGTGGGCTTTATTTGCAATAAAATCTATTATTATTATTAAACATCTAATCCGTCAGTATAGGCAGCTCTGCAGAGATGACTGGGTTTGCCAGTTAATACTGGCAATGATTCGAGGGGTGGATATTTTAAACCAATCTGTCTGTCTTAATCAATACAGTTAGATTAGGAAAACTCTGTGATGGTACCTTTCACTTCCTCCAGAGCTGACCAAACCAGGCATTTTGGGCAGTCTGTTTTTATAGAACAGCTGATCTTCTGCTAATAACTCCCATTTCCATTAGACTGTTAATTGCCTAAGACTGTGTAATGTGGCCGATTTAGGAAATGAATCCAGTGCCAATTAGATGGTTGTGCTATTACTCCCAGTTATGATCCATGGACATAAGCTTCCAGTACACAGAATTCACTTCTTGTTTTCTTCTCTAATGCCTTGATAAGCCAGTGCTTAAGATGTAGAAGTTTGCTGGGGCACGTGAGTAACCCACAGTCCACAGCTCTTAAGTCTGTTTGAAACCTTTGGTACAATAGAACACATGGTAGGTAGAAAACCGTGGAAAACATATTGCTGCAAGCAAACTAGTTGTTGTCATCTGTTTTACTTATGTAGATCCTCATTGTCATTTATGGGTGACATTTCCCCATTAGTACATTCCAGTGAAGCTGATATTCAACAAAATACTTTGAGATTTCACGTGTTCTGTGTAATTCAACTACATTTTTTACAGTTTTGTTATTTTTCCTGTGTTATGGAACCTACACATACACACTCGTTTATACAAGGGAGCCTGACCCAGCCACCTGCTCCTTCTGTCGTGTTTCTAAGAGTTTCTTCACACATGTTTGAACCCATTTGGTGTTTCCTGTTGATGAGGAGCTATTGCCTCACTGCTAGGCCATGTAATTCCTTTGCTCAGAGTACTGGCCATGTTTTCAGCTATTTTATCACATATTCAAAGACAATTCTTATCTGCCAGGCATTGTTACCAGATACAGGTTTGTTTGGGTTTTTTCAGTATTTCCTTTATAATAAACATTGTATAAAACAGTGTATTTTCTTTGTGTCATTCTTTCTATTACTTTTCAATGTAAGCCTGGTCTCATGTTGGTCTCCTTTCTTTCAGATAAGATTAGTTATGTAAAAATGAAGTAATGTGTGAGTTTAGAACTTAATAGTGGGTAAGAGATGGACAGCCTAAGGATTAAACATCTCCCTATTCACAGAAGATATTTCTTTGTTTTAGATCTTTTGTTCTCATTGCTGGTTTCAAAACCCCCTAATTAAATATCCTCTGCAATTTAAAGTGCTTCTTTCCCCTTAATCAAGATCATCAATGAAATAACTGAAAGGACTCACAAGAAGTCTTCCTTAAATTAAATAAGCTTACTCTTAGGCACCTAATTATTAGACTTTTAAGCCAAAGCAGAAGAATCCTTAATCAGGAATGTTCATAATGAAGATAGTTTTAATGACAGCATTTTTCCTTCCAGCAGTATACATTCAGTGTTTTCAAAGGGGCTCTAGCTCTCTAGAACTCCCCTTGGTAGCACATCTGCTTAGATATTATCCTTTCAACCTTTTGTGATTGTGTTCCTTGACACCCTGCCACTCAGATCTTGATTTGCAGCAGGTAATATCACCAAAAGAGAACAAGAGGAAAAATTCCATATGGAGAACCAATAAATTGTGAGGAGAAAACAATTGGGAGTGGGTGGGTTACGAGATAGAGAATAAATAATGTATAATTCAAAGCAATTGATCACATTTTTTGTCACTGATTGTAAAATAGTGTGAAAGAATAAAGTTTTTTAGAAGTTTTCTGCATTGGAGATGCTGATTACCTGGTCTTATAATCACAGGATCAGTTCCAAATAACTTCTGGATTACTATATTATGATATTTCAGTAAACAGTTGTGAGACTGAATTACCAAAGCAAAATAAAATTATAATTTTAGAATTATAATTTTTCATATTAAACTACAATGGTAGTTTAGTATGAAAAATTATAATTCTTTGTTAACTTCCATCTGGGATTTATTATTCATCAAAAATTAGGTAAGTGATAAAGTTATTCCTTTATATATGAAAATGTCAAATATTGCTGGTTATGGAAATTACATTTCTATTCATCACTGAAAGATGACCCATTGAATAAGAGGTTGGCAAGACTTCTGGAGTGTAAGGGAAATGATTTAGGGTTGACATGTAGAAAACAAATTGACAGCTGACCCAGGAGTCCACCAGTGGAAGGACTGCAGCACTGTGTTTAATATGCTCAAGACAGCATAAATCTTCCAAGAGGCAAGCAGCTGCACTTTATACCAGATGGAGCCTTTGTATTGTTTTCATATTCAGCTTGAGATACAATGAGCTGTGCTAATTGATTAAACACCATTACAGCCTCTAATTAAAATGCCCCAGGACATTAAACCGCAGGGACTAAATTTGTACGTGAGAAATAACAATCTCACTATATTGTCATATTAGAGAAGGGTTTTTTTTCTTCAGGAATATGAGGTGAGGCTTTCTTGATGGATTTCTAACAGCAATCCGTCTTAAATTTTGATTTTAACGTTTTATTATTTTGTCCTTGTTGTGACTTTCCTGTGAGACATTTTTGGGAGATCGTCAGTGATTGGAGGATGGGTCCAGAAACCAGATTCGTTATCACAGAGCTCTCCTGACTTATGGAGAGCCTCCACAAGTTTTTTCCAAACGCTTTCAGGCAGGCTACTCCAGCTGGTTTCCGAGCCTTCACTGACACTGTGTGGAAGAGGTGGGAACAGCAAGAGCTTCACTTCAAGCTCTGCTGAAGTCTTGGAAAAAGAAAGGACGTGCCCCCGGTGAGAGGAAGGATCTGGAACAGTCTAACAGCCTTTAGAAAAACACCTGCTCCTTGTGAAACCTGGCCTGCCTGCTTGCACTTGCGGGAATAGCTCTCACTCTGACTGGCTTTGTAAAATAAAGGCAAAAAAATGGAAAATAATACAATACATTGGACAGGTAATTAGGTTCCATTAGAGCACTAGGAGTAGGGAAAATCATGCACAGCAGAAGCATGTTTCAGAACTGCTTTTTAAAATTTCTCTCTTTTTTTTTTTTCATGATTCTAATCCTCTTTTCCCCAGTGTCTCTGTTAACACCACTTCCCCCAGTTTCTTTCCTAGTCCCATTTATAGCTAGGAACATCAAAGGCTGCATAAAAGCTTTGCACATAATGTTAAATTGAAGTTTTATTAAATTATTTTTACTATTTCACAGATTTTTTAATGGAGGTCTAAAGAACTTAGTTTGGGCCAGTCTTCTGTGCTCCAACTACGCAGGCATCCTATTAACATTATGTTATCTCCCAAGTTTTTAGGAAGGTTGCTGATGGCCTCATCTCCAATTTTATGATTTTGAAGTACTTTTGGGTAAAATACACTCCCAATTGAGAATCTTTACTGCCTTTCTTATCCTTTCTTCTCCAAGATAAGTGGAAATTCACAGCTCTCTGCTATTTCTGTTTGGGTAGGCAGATGGCATTTCCACTCCATGGAACTTCCTTTCCCCTGCGTGTTACTTGAGTGTTTCTGTGTGAGCTGAGTGCCTCTCTGTAAAACAGCCTGAGATGAAAATGTGTAATTAAAGGAGTGCAAGTGGAGAGTAGATGAAATTCTTTTGTTCTGACACTTAACTAGCTGCACAATATTCAGTGGCATAGTCAAACTATTTTTCATGCCTATAAAATAGCAGGTTTTGAGCACAGGCTACAGAATCTTTCTTGATGAGCTGCTAGAACACTGTCAATGAAGCTATTGTCCAAGACTACTGAGTATCCTTGGACTCTAGTAAACTCAGAGTGAGTCTGGAAGGAATGTATTGAACTAATCTTATGTCATTTAGGATTTATTTATTACTTTTTATCATTCAGTCCTATTCAAATAACATGTAGCAGATCCTTACAGCTTTTTAGCCTTGCACTGAAAGAAAACATTACCAATGCTTGTGGCAGGTTGAAAACAGTACTGCAAACAGCAGAGGGTGATGAGGGCAGAGAAAGCTGACTTGGTTTTAAAATACTTCAGAGGCTTTTCTTCACAATCTCTCTTTTTTAATACATTCATGGAATGAGTTTCTGGGATATTTAATTATTATGGTAGCATTTAAATATTTATGTAAACTTAAAGCTGATTAAGGTGCTCTTGTGCTATGTGCTGTAAAAATAATGGGAAATGTTTTATGTTGAGAAGAAGAGAAGAGGTCAAAAGGGGAAATACACAAAAATAAGCAGAGAAATATAAAGTAACAAATTATCTTGTATTTCTATGCCTGCAACCTATTGGGCTTTTTCACCTTCCAGGTACCTACCCCCATGGATTAGAATTCAATGAAATTCAGGGGTAGTTTCTGTACCTTGGCTTTCCTGAAACACTGCTATACCATGAGTAGCAAGAGGCACAGTCTTTTATGTTACTCTGAGGAACAGCAAATACTGAAGTTCATCTACATTCCATCTGTGTGAAGCCAGTGTGATCTGGAAGGTTTAGTACACGGCAGGGAATTAGGAGTCCAAGTTTCTCATTCTGTGTCTGATTTATTGAACGGCCTTTAACAACTTCTGTTCTGCACTTCACTTTCTTTGTGTCAGAGATGGAAATGGCAGTAATTCTTAGATCTCTGGGGTATCACAAGGTTTCATTTGCTCATACTGATAGACAGCTTTGAACTCAATATGCAGAATGCTACGAATAGATTTTAGATACAGCTGGCTGCCAGTGAGATTGACCTCATATTTGTCAATTTAATGGATTTGTTTTACCAGAAATAATGTTTATGTTCAAGTCTTTTTCACATGAATGGGAATAGGCCTGGTCAAAGACCAAACGTATCTGTTTAAACCCTGCAGCTTTAGGCACTGACATCCATGGCTGTAAATTATGTACTTGTCTGAATTGGGTAGAACATGGGACTGTTGAACCCATAATATGAGAAAAAAAGTACCCAAACTCTGAACTTTTAAATAACTTTTTATTTAATTTTTGCCTCTTGATAAAAGTAATAAGAATTACATAAAAAACATTGCCACTTAATAACAACTTTTTCCCAGGTAAAAGACGGGACCATACTTTCAATATTAATTGCACCTAAGATAAAGGATCAGCCATAAGTAAATGTCCAGATCTTCACACTTTTAGAGTATTAAAATTATTGAAAGTGAAATGGTTTTTGCAATTTTTTTCCACAGCATTGCATTTCCAATTGCAAACTTCCCTGTTAGGTATCTGAGGCCAAAACTAAGAAAACCTGAAATTCTGTATTCAGGAAGAAAACAATTGAAGAAATGTATACTGTATCCTCTTCAAACCCAGTGCAAGAACAGTGAAGATCTTTGTAGAGAGGTTTTCATTTGCATTTATGAAAGCATGATACATGTATAGCAAAAATTAAATTTATATAAGCAACAGAATCCAAAGCTATCTCTGCAACACATTAAAATATATCCAGAACATATGTTGCATCACAACAGAGGTTTTAGATGAACCTTGGAAGCCTGTATCTTAAGAAGACAATTAATAAAATCACCTGGGCTCAGAGAAACTGAAGGCCACCTAGCCTCTCCCTGTGTCTGTGTCCTAGGCTAAGTGTCTAAACATAGCCCTCCATGAAGAAGTCCTGCAGTCTCAGCTCCTGCCACTGCAATGGTAAAATCTTCAAGTATTCTGCCAGTTATGGTCACTGCACTCTCACCAGAAAGGTTCAGTTCAGTCTGAAGGTGTCCAGAGAGCAGCAACAAGGATGGTTGCAGAAGTTCTAGAAATGACTGAGAGTAAAAAATAAAGAGCTCTTAAGTTCTGAGGAAATATGTAACAAAAATCTTTACATATGTGAAGCATTGCTGAAGGAAAAAACTCTTCATCATTCCTTCCTGCCTATGTGCAGAAAAAAAGTTATATAAATAGCAGCAAAATAAGATTAGATTAGACATCAAAAGGTTGGTTTTTTTTTTGTAGGGAAGATAATTAAACAGAGCAACACATTTAAGAGATGTGTGGTATCTTCAAATATAACACAATTTCAAATGTAAACTTGCCAATAGTTGCTTAGTTGTAGTCTTGCTGTAGTTCTTTTGCTCTAAAGACATAAGACAAGATTTGTAGAATGAAGTAATATATTTTATTAGGTCAGCTGATACAGCTGGAAGATAGACAGAAGCTTTCAGGCACATCATCCTTCTAAGGATCTAAAGAAGCATCTGATCTCAAGAGCTTATGTGCCTTAAAGTCTGTGTATTTTTTCCCAGCTGTGTTAGCTATTTTAATGGTTTAACTCTGGCAGATTCCATTTTAGGTTTGGGCAACTTCTTGAGGACCTTTCTAGCTCAATTTTTTCACATTCTCTGATCTGTTTAATGTATCTAAATTAAGCGTTGTGCTATATCCTGACAGATTAGGAGACTTTGAATCTTCATCTAGATGTGCATGATGGATGAATAATTGTTTGCAGGGAAGTCCCTTTGATGTACAATGAATTGTATTCTTGTCTTACAAGAAGTATTGTGGTGTTTCTGGAAATTTTTGTGCATCAGTTCTTAAAGATCTTTGGGTGAATTAATTTAAAAATCTAAATAATTCAAAAGCTTTTGATTGCTCCAGTCACTCAGGGTTTGACTTCAAAAATTACTTTTAAAATTACTTTTCTGCTACTTTCTCAGACTTAATTATGGCATTTTTAATTTAGCAGCTTATGAATTTAGTGTAATGGTTTTAAAGACTGATTTGCCTCATTTCTAGAAGTCTTTCAGTTTGAAAAAGATAGACATAAAATATACAAAGCAAGTTTTAAAGGCTTTAAAGTGCCTTCTACATTCTGTTTTTGATCATCATCAAAAATGTAACATTTAATACAGCAAAAATTACTTTTATTAATTTAATTCATATCACAGTTACCCAGAAAATTACAGATTCTCTGCAGATGCAATAGATATATTAAATCCAGCAAAATATTTTATAACATTATATTTGTACACTTTGCAAGATTCTGTGTTGTAGCAATTTGATTTAAGCATCATGCTATCATAAGAAAACAGATAAACTTTTACAGGTGTAGATGTGTATTGCTGTAGACTAGAGCCAATGGCTTGGAAGAGAAATAAACGAAGTTGTATGAGTAGTTAATGAAGATTAACTAGCAGAGAAGTAAGATGCTTTATATATTGGATTATTTCCCATGCTGCAGTCTGTGGAAAGCTACTCTTTGTGTATCAAGAATCTCTCTACATGTACTCTCTTTTTCCACTCTAAAAGAAAACACATGGTTCTTGCACTGAACTGTATATTCAGATATTATATATTAAACAAAGGGCACAAAAATGTCCTTAATTCCACAAAGTCAAATGTTTTCCTCTTAAAGCATTTCCTAAGTAATTTCCATCTCACTAACTCGTCTTTCCAAATTCAGTTTGCCTTGCAGTGTGGAAGAATCATCACATGCGGACTGTTACCAACTATTTCATAGTGAATCTTTCTCTGGCTGACATTCTGGTCACAATTACTTGTCTTCCAGCAACTTTAGTTGTGGACATCACAGAAACATGGTTCTTTGGGCAGACCCTCTGTAAAGTGATTCCCTACTTACAGGTATTATTTTTCTGTTTGTGTACATGTTACCCATGTTATGAAAACCAGAAATGACAACAGCATCTTCCTAATACTTCTAATCCAATTAAAGTCTATACCTGACACTGAGTAGGTATCTCAGAGTACATGCTGAGACCTAAAAGACTGTTCCACTTGGGAATATGACTGTGCCTAATAAAGAATGGTTTTCATCCGATTGTTGGACTTTTGCAATACATTTTTTGGGACGTTTTTCTGATACTCTTTACTTTTTGTGACCTTTGCTAATGATTCAGAAGGGATGTAAAGCAATAAATATCCGTAAATAGAAATAAAGTCATTAATATTCTCTCTGTGTGGATCTAAACAGCTGCACAAGTGTCCAGAATAGAGAATCCTACTTCTGAAGGGAGTATGGATTTCTGTTGTGTTTACTGGTTTTGTATCAAAGTATCCAGGTTCACTGGGAGTTGGTCAGATTGTCTGCCTTAAGCAATAATTACTCATTTACCCATGGACTTAACTAGTTATGAAATCATTTGCATCAAAATGATTGACAAATACCTTTTCTAAGAATAGGTGTATGGATGAACTGACTGGGCAAACTAGAATGACAAGTGCTTGGCTTTGTAGTCATTAAAATTCAGAAGAATTAAACAGTACCCAGATTATATGCAGATCATCAGCTCTGTGCCTCCAGCACAATTTATATTTGCAGAAGACACCTCTATGGCCAAAGAGCCACGTTGTCAAAGGCAAAGTTCTCTAGCAGCTATGAGCTCTACTTGATACAAACAAGATTGCAACTTTTTTTTTTCAAAACCTTCATTCTAGTGAAAGAAAATCTGAAGAGTGAGTGATCACCTAGCATACAAATTGAAAGAATAAAACTGAAGTGATAGGTTATTTCCTTTACTGAAAAAAAGGTAAACTGTCTTAGTCTGACTTGAGCTGATTGTTGTCAAGGACTTTTTCATGACATCCTGAGTTTCATTGTTCTCATAAAAATAAAAAGCAAAATGATGGCTTGGTATGCTAATAGAACATAGAAAGCAACAAATAAATTTTTCTACAAAGAAAAAAAAAGATAAAATTCACTTTCTAATGTTTTAAAAGCTTTTTTTCAAATAAAGTTTTATAAATTCCTAGTTGATTAAATTTTCTATTTCAAAATCCGATTTTGCAACACCTATTCAGTTCATCTTAATGTGTGAATTGTCTTGTGGATTTTAGAAGGAATGCAGCAGATATCTGTTGTAATTCTGTAAGAAGTGATTTTAAAAGAAGTCTTTTTCTGGGAGTCTATTTAACAATTGCAGATAAAGAACTAACTATGTTGAAAATATAAATAATTTTTAAAACTCTGGGGGAAAAATACAATAAATAATTTTTGAAACCCTGGGAAAAAGCCCTACATTTACATTTACACAATTTTCCTTTTTCTTTAGACAGTTTCAGTCTCTGTGTCTGTCCTAACACTCAGCTGCATTGCTTTGGATCGATGGTATGCAATTTGTCACCCTTTGATGTTTAAAAGCACAGCCAAGCGAGCCAGGAACAGCATTATAATTATCTGGATTGTGTCCTGCATCATAATGATTCCTCAGGCTATTGTTATGGAGTGCAGCAGTGTGTTCCCAGGATTAGCCAATAAAACCACCTTGTTCACAGTGTGTGATGAGCACTGGGGAGGTGAGTCTGTCATTGACCATACATGCTGAGTTTGTACTGCTATAAAGTAATCAAAATATCAGATGTTAAATAAAGTAATCAAAATATCAGGAGAGGTTAATATGAAGTCAAGTTATATAAACATAAGAGAAAATGTCCTTGATTATATAAGCTTTCCTGGAATTATCATTTTTCAAATTCTGTGAAATTTCTGTGAATTTCTTTTGTGTTGTTGAAGCTTTAAGTACATTTTAAATGAAGTTTAAATGAATGAGGCTGACTAGTGTCTTGACCATGTTAATGCTTCCCAGAGGGTAGAAATGTTCCCACCCTTCAGTGCTTATGCTTATACAATTCCATGACTGATGGACATTGCAGGTTTACAAAGACTTCAGTATTTAGCCTTAAGAAGTAACTATGCAAGAACAGGTTTTCTGTTTACCTAGTATTTTGCTAATTGCTGGCATTTGACAAGTGTTTAGAGGTATCTCCTGGGAGTTCTATGCAAATACATATCATTGCAGAATTTACAGAGATGTCATCAATATAGGGTTAATCTAAAATTTGAAATTTGTCATGGACAAAATAATTTAAATAATTTTGTGAAAGTAATCAGCTACAAATTAGTCTATACAAGAACTGTAACCCTGCCCTTTTCCAGATTAACTTTGAATCTAACATGTTCTGTATCAGAATGAAGCTGTAAGAAGCAGGAAGGATTGCCAGGGGGTAACTACTTCTATTTTGTCTTCGTTCACAGCAAGTGGTGTGAGCCACCTACCTGAATGGTGAGGGCTCAAATCTGGTGGCCTTGGCAGAGCTCCAGTGCTAACAGAGTGCATGGGTTACATGCTGTGACTCTGACACTGGATATAATGGCCATCAGCAATACCATTATTCACACGCAGGAGAATAAAGCCAAGTTTGCCAAAACATAGAACTAAAAGGTGCCTGTTTAATAGCCTCGAGCCCGGCTAAAACACAAGCAGATATTCTCCCAGAGATGTCTCTGTAGGAGATTCTAATCCTGTGAACAATTATGATAAACTACAACTGGATCACCTGGATTTAATTATCGTGATAAATTAGCTTAAACAGCCTGAACTGCTGAGGGCTCCTCCATGTGCTGTTCTGGAAGTTCCTTCCCTGCCAACGGCTTTCACAGAGCCACCAGAGGATTAATGAGAAGACACTGGGTGTTGCATTCCCTGCCCTTTGTCTCCTTCATCCCAGTTAGTCCTCTGGGACAAGGCAAGGGGGCAGAGGTGGCCACTAGCCCACTGTACTCATTGCTGACAAAGGTGTGCTCTAAGTCTGTGGCTGAGAGGAAGCCTCTGCTAAAAGTTGTGAGTATTGTACTTGTTGTTTTATTGGAGAGGACAAAGCTGCTCTTTACTTCTAATGCTCTTTCTTCATCTGTGAAAAATTTTGTATCCCTTCCACTGCAGGATATTGCAGCAGTCATGTGACTATTTTCTTTCACAGCATTCATTCCAAGTACAACTTTTGTCCACCCATTTTGGCACAGAACCAATTATTCATGCCCTCATCATTTCAGGGTTAACTCTGCAGCACAGACTCTTTTAATCTCAACCTAGAAAATGATGTGGTTAATTAATTAGGAAGTCAAGAGATCATTTCATCAGGGAATGTAATCTCAGAATTTCCAGATCTTTATTGGCCACTTTTTGATTCCCAGTGGGAAAGTGTTGCTTTTGAACTAGTCTGTAGTAGGCTTAGAATTATTTTAAAGAGTGCTTCCTGTTCAGTTGAAGTAGTTGCAGCCTGAGGTGAAGCACCCACTATAAAAAAAAAAAAACAACAAGAAACAATCAACCCAAACTCCCAGTGCTTGCAAGACTCTACTCCTATGGAGTGTATTTGTCTAAATTTAAATCTATTGGTCCTCAGGTTATGATGTGAGATTTCACTTGGATGCTTGGAGAGATAGAGGGGATTATAATAAAGGCAAGGACTCGTGTATGGAATCAATTTTTTTATGTCTGGCTTCAGAAAGGGAGTGCAAACACTTCAAAATTTTTACATTATTATTTTTATTGAGCATGAAAATAATAATTTTATACTAAAAAGTTTCCTGAAATGGGAAGCTTCACTCTACTGAAAGATAACAACCCTATTTTTATCTTGCTGCCTTTTTAATGAATAGTTCTTCTAATGGCAATGTACCATCGTTGCTAGTCATTCTGATGGTACATTTCAGATATCCTTAGAAAAAATCTCTATATTCTAATAATAGCTTATCATAGTAACTTGAAAGAAGAATATTTATATGCATTAAATTACAAGAAGCTGATTTCTCAAAACTGTGGAATTGCTTAGTAAAAGTAGAGTTAACCATGTTTTATCAATGAGGGTAATAGACATATATATATGCCTACTTTTCAGACTATAGAGAATAGAGTGTCGTTAAAAAATAATTTCCATTCTGTTGAAAATTTCTTAGGATGCTGAGTTAGATCAAAGCATAGAATATGCAGTTTTTCTACTGAAAAATAGGGTTTGAAATCACAAAGGCCCCCAAAAAGAAAAAAAGAAAAGGGTAAACAGGCAGTGGTTTGAAAAGAGTGGTGAGCTTTAAAGCTGGAAGGAGAAATAAAAAGCTAATATTTTTAAAGACAATAGTTGCATTTTTGTTGGATTTTGTTTTGCCTTTTTTGACTATGCAAATATAGAAGGTCAAAGAAAGAGGTAACTAGGAGGATGTTAATAAAAAGGAAATTCATGCTGCTACAAATAACCTATATTTGCAAAGAGAAAGTGGAAATGTAGATGTTGCACACACTCCAGACACCCTAAGAAAGTCCTATAGGAGAGTCAGTTTAGAGAAGGGGTTGCATTTGGATGTTTATTGCTTTGTTTGGAACTGCATACAATTAATGCTGTCTAAAATTACAGTACATCTGATGACATCTTTGCAGAGTATCCTGTTCACCATGTGTTCTGAGGATGTTAAACTGTGAATGTTAAAGATTGGGACTGCAAAATGAGGATACTTAATAGCACTTCCCAAAGTTTTTGGAAGTCTGTTGTAATTCTGGGACCCCAGGGCCTTTGGGACATGAGGTACTATGGAGGAGTAACTGGAAGCCATGCCCGGGAAGATGTCAGAGATGCCAAAGCAGGAGACAACACTGTACCCTACACAGACTTAGGAGCAGCTGCTGGAGACCATAAAGTCGGAGCAGTACTGTGACACTCGGGCTCCTTAGTGGGGAACAAATAGTCGCCACCCTGACTAATAAGATTTGAGCATGCTGTTGGAAAGCTGCCAGTGGCTGCAAATGGAGCAATAGTTCAGCCTAAAACAGGGCTCAATGTCTTTATAATTGCTTCTGGCATTCGTGAATGTAAAATTCATTGCCAATTCTAGGCTGAGGGTTTTTCATCTTGAGTACTGTCTAATAACAATATTTTATTTGGGAATGCAGAAGGATCCAACATGTGACCTATGCAGGCTCACTTGAGGAGCCAGAGTTGGCCACAGTTCTATAATAGTCTGTAATTGCTGTGCTAAATTTGATGATAAAATGCCAAAACAAAAGAAATGTATATTAAAATGAGTTCACCATGTCTCCAAGTCAGCTAAGTGCATTGTCTTAGAGCTGTTCAAGAAGAGTGTTGGCCAAAGTGCATTAGCCAAGCCTTTTGCAATTGATAAAAAGAATATGGAGATAATCCTTTCCCAAAACTGTGTGGTTGAATGGAAACAAAGGGAAGACTTTGTGTTCCATTTCCTCTTAGACTATTCATACAATAGTACAAAACCACATTGTCTTAATTCTGGAAAACAAATAGCTGGAAATTGCAGTACTCCAGGAAGCTTTATACATCCTGTTTATCAAAGTGTTCAGAATTTAATGAAAAACTCATGGATTATTTTAATGCAAAGTCAGAATATTTCTAATACTGAAAATAAGCTGGGTGTTGTTGTACGTTGATAACTCAAGCATAATATTTTATGTTTCAAGATGTAATTTAGTATTAGCATTAGCTAACTGTAAGTACTCTGACATAGGAACTTAGTTTTGGAAGCACTGCATTATGTGGTTGATTTTTTTGTGCTATGGGCACCCACTTCCTAACATCCCTAATTATCAAGCTTTATTTTAAAAATATACACTTTTTGTTGCATTGCTTCTCTATGTTGGTAACTCCAAAACCTCATAGGTATCTTCCTGGGAGTAGGGGACCTGGGAACTCTACTGATGCTCAAAAAACTTGATAGTCCTGTTTTTCTCTATTCTTAAGGAAGCTGTCTAAGGAGTACAAATTTTGTTAAGCACTATGGCTAAAGGGACTATTTCATTTGCTACACATATCAAAACATTTTGAATCTGTTTATTTCAGTCTGATTACATATGTATATATGTATTTACACAAATATAGTAAAATTTTGGCAAAAATCCAGAAGCCATAGTTTCAATCTGCCGATTTCAGGCTGGGACTGGAAGACCAGGTGGAGAGGGGAAGCTTTAGAAAATTTTAAAATGTGTTTAATAACCCCTGCAGTAGACAGATGAAAGCTTGTTTTAACATACTGATCCTTTATCAGGTGGGGTAATTACAGTGTATGAATGAAGCTGAGCAGGAATGCCGATCTGAACCCAGTCCAACCCCTATGACCACCTGTGTGCTTTAGGTTTTATTCTCTCTTTTCAGTAGAATAGCAGCCAGAGACATGAGAGTCATTGTTTTATTCTTAAAGAGGTGGTTACTCCAGCTAAGAGCAATCTCCCCCTCTCCTGAAGTCCATTACATGACCATAGAAGGCAAGGACTTTTCTCCTTTTCTGCTTAGCAGTAGGAGTTTCAGCCATCCCAGTCAGGCAGGACCACAGATTGATTGATGTTTGCATTCAAGGAGCCTGGAACTCACTTACTTGATAAATGAATAGTATCCTTATCCAACCCTCCTCCTTCTTGCTGCTGTGGTTGTCAAACAGCTTTAAAGCTTTTCTTTGGCTTGAGAAGCTAAACAGAGTCATGCTTCTTAGGGAAAAGTTCTGCAAAGGGCTTTGCCCTGGGTGGAGGAGGGACAGGTTTCCTTTGATGTTTAGCAGCTGGCACTTTCCAGGTGGCTAAACTTCAAAGGCAAGTGTTAGGATCTTCCTCCAACCTGGTCCACAGTTCTTTGTAGATAGCTAGGCTCATTTAATGTTTTACTTTACTTGGAATGCTAAATTGGAAGTCATAAACTCCAGATGGCCTTTTAAATATGTACCGTCCTTTACCTGAAAGGGGCCCGGCCGCCGGCAGAGCATTGATGAGGCAGGTGGCACCTCCTCCTGAGCACAAAGAATGTCCTTTCAATTCTGACCTCCTGTGATCCCAGTAAGTCACGTTACTCCAGTTTCTCCTTCATCTCTCCACCTGTGAAGCGTGCACGTCAGGACTTCCCTGGCTAGCAGGACTGCTGTGAGGCTGCATTTTCTGGAATGCAAAAGCAAGTTTGAGATCGTCAATCAACACGTAATCTCAGGTTAATGCCAATTATAAAAAACCTGCCCCAAATGGTCTGTCTCCCCCAGGGACATTGACAAGAGTTAGTAGCTGCAGCTGCTACTTAGGAGCTGGCAAGTTTTTTTGCCACAGGATCTTAGAACAAGTAAGAAGTCAAATACTACTCATCTGAAGTTTTCAAACCCTGATCCATCAAAGCTATCAAATGTCAGTGGCAGCATCTCTATTATCTTTGCTGGGGATGAACCTTGGCTGCATTTTTCTGCAGCAGGTTTCCATCTCCTTGATACTGAGGGTTTTCTGTCTGGTGAACCAGCTGGAACTTTCAGGTCTAATGACAAGTGTGAGATTACCCCAGTCTGCATTTGAAAGCGAGCCTGGAATTTGCATGACAATGTTCTCCTTCCTGCTATGAGAGTAATGGGGCAAGTCTTTGTATATCTTTGAGATTCTCCTGGCATGCTCTTCTTTGATAGGGTCCACAGTATCAGTCATTTTAACACGCAGAAAATAATTTTGATGCACCAAAGTTTTGATCTCATGCAACTTTTTATTATTTTATTTTTTTCTCTCCTTTTTTCTTTTTTTTCCTTTTTTTTTTTTTTAAATTACAACACCGCTCAATACAGAATTTCACTTGCAGATCTTATCATCCTGAAACATTTGGAAATCCTGGAAATTAACATAAACTTTCCTTCTTTTCTCTATCTGAGATACAATGCTTACCTTGCAATTTAACTGTTAATGGGGTGCACATTCTCTTCTATGTGTTGATACACTTCAAAATGTTCATTCCTTTTCTGAGGCCATCCATAGATGTTAAGTTGTAATTAATACCAACAATTGGTAATAGCAAACTACATTTGATGTTACAAAAGAGAAGACAAGTTTTCAAGCACTGCATATTCTGGCATAAACTACTGATTCTTAAGATGCAGCGTTCTTAAAACTCAATACACTCACAGCATTTTTAAGATGTTTTCTCTAAGCAAATAGCATTCATAAGTTGTCTTTTGAAAAGAGATACATGGAAACTAGAGAACAACAATACCAAACTCATTATTATTAAAGCTGAGTCAAAAACCATCTTGGAGATTTCCTAGGTTTAAAGCATTTGAATGTATTGATTCTATTTTTAAAATTTAATCATAATAATTAATTACTGAGTCTTAATCACGTATAATCTGCCACCAAAGAGTGATTTATGAAATGTCTGTCTCTCCTCCCATCAGTGTCCTGTGCACTATGGTTCGCAGTTCAGTCTTTATAGGTGAGGCACTGTGCAGTTTACTCAGGGATACATAGCAGCCTTGGCAGAATTAAAACTAAAGACAGTTGCACAACCTTCCAGTGTGTGGAGGATGAGGATTATTACTTACCTATTTTTAGATAAGAAAATTTTTCACTTTTAGATAACGTTTCATTTTTAGATAACAAAATTAATCCATCACTGTTTTAATAAAAAGTAGAACTTCTTAAGGCTCCATACATAAAGTAATAATATGATAAGAAATCAGTAATGTGGCATAGGAGATCCTTGAGATAAAAAGCGTGTTTCTAATAGAATGTATCTAGAAGTGATTTAAAAAAGCAATCTTGACCATAATATTATTTGGTACATCTTCCTATTATGTTGAAAAATAAACACATATCTATATGATTAATTTTTATTAAGGTGATTTTGAAATGTATGTATATTTAAATGCAGCTTTCCTATTTGAATTCTCTTTCCAGCTGAGGTTTACCCCAAAATGTATCACATGTGCTTTTTTCTGGTGACATACATGGCACCACTGTGTCTTATGGTGTTGGCCTATTTGCAAATATTCCGAAAGCTGTGGTGTCGCCAGGTAAGTCACTGGCTCTGTTTACTTGCTCTTGGAACTTTGTGCAGATTCCCATGTACAACCCCTTTCTTTATAAATTCCATGTTGTCACTTAGGACTGAGATTTTTACATCCATGCAGGTATGTGGCCACCTTGGATAGGCATTGAGAAGTGTTGAAAAATTAAGGCAGTCAGAAAGTAAACCACTTTCTAGTGTCTGTGAAGGGCTTTCTCTTAGAGAGAAAGAAAGCAAAAGGCAATAGAAAAATTTATTTTAGCTAGAAGAAGGATGTCCCTCACTGTATCTGGAATGCTTACTAAAATATCTTAGGTGACCTTATTTATACTGCTAAAATCTCTTGTAGCAGTCAAAATTTAAGATTGATCTTCTAATTTTGTTAGTTTTATTTTTCTTACTCAGGTTGATGGCAGGCCCACTCTGAATGATATGTAAACTAGAAAGTCCAACTATCAGTACTGGGACACTGAAATTGCCTGATGTGAAGCTGGCTGTTATCAATAATTTTTATGTGACTGATAATAAATAATTGACACAATTTCTAATGTGAATATCTGTTTTTTTCAAGTTTCAATTAAAAAATACAGGAAAGAAAACAAGAATACTAAACAAATCAAACAAAAAAATCCACCAAGCAGAAAAACAGACAACATTTGAATTTAAGTGTCAAAAAAGATGTACTTTTTTTCAGAAATCTTTAAAAATTATTTTGTGTGTGTGAACTGTCATTTGTCATGCATGAGTCTATGGTGCTCTCTGCTGTCTTCTGCTTTGTCCAGCATTTATCTATAGCTATAGTCCACCACCAGCTGCCCTGTCATTCAGTAAAGGACAATAAACTCATTTTGTTGAAGAAATAATGCCAGATACTCCCTCTCATTTCCATCAACGTATGGCCATGAATCACTTCTCTCTCAGCAGCCTGTTTGATACCATCCAATTTTTGAGGCTGTCCTGGGCAGGGGATCATACCTGCCCCATCAGGAACATTTTTCAAGCAGTTCACACACACAGAATGACTGGGTTGGAAGAGACCTCCAAGATCATTGCATCCAACCCATGAGTTCAAATTGATTCATCAGAGAAATCACAAGTAGATTTGTGAATCACTTTAGATTTCTAAATATACATACGATAAAATTAAAAATCAAATCATATACTGGCAGAATATATCTCTCACAAGTAACTCATATGCAGGAAATACCAAATCTGCTTTAAGGCTTTTTGTTATCATCCATGAGTCATAACAGCAATTATTGTCACTTCTAATCAGATTAGGTTAAACCAGAATTGCTGTTTATCATGCTCATCAGCTTTAAATTATTATTTTTGCTTTTAATTTCTTAAGTTGATAAGATGAAATAACAAGATAGCTTGGAGATAAAATTTAACCTTTTCAGTTTGAGGGGACTCTTCTCCAGAACAAAGTATTTCTTGCTTAGTTTTTTATTAAGTTCAGTCTAAATATAGTTCTAATATGCTCTGCCTTGCTGAGTCTGCCCTGTATCACTCAATGACTTTATCACCATAATCCTTCTCAACCTTCTTTTCTATACCTTCTTTACAATCTCCCTACCCGCTCAAGCTCTTAATTAAGTTACTGCAAAGCAGTTGTTCTTTACCTACATGTAGTTGAAATTGCTGGCTCAGATGTAGAGCAGAAGTTGAATGACTGAAAACCAACCTTTTTTTTGGGTTCCCCCTCGCCTCCACTCCCCAGTTGTTTTAGCTGGTCTATTTGTTCTTCACAATGTTTCTTCTCCCTATTCATCTTGCATGCTGACCAGGTTAGGATGATGCTTTATTTTTTCAGTAGCAAAAAGAGAAATTCTACACAGGCTTAGTGCTATCAGTGGTGCCAAATTGCAGCTGCCTCTCTGCCTGGCATAGATGATAGCACTATGTATAAGAGGCTGCACTAAGTGAAATTAAAACCACTGCACATCTATTATCAACTGTGACTTGGCTGCAGGCATCAGGCACTTTTCTAAGTGCAGCAGGTGTGCTGTAATCAGTCATGTAGCACAAATGAATGCAGTACTCTAAATGTATTCTTTGGTAACAGTTTCAATGAAAAAATCATGCTCTTTACCAGAAATTCAGTTAAATGTGGTGATCTTATTGCTAGGTACAATGAGCTTTTAGATGTATGTGATAGGAAAAACACAACAAACAGTAGATGCTTTCTATGCCCTATATTTTTTCTAAATGTTCTTTTTTAAAATGTAATGTGTTGTGCATGCAGATTTTCAGATGAAAAATAGAAGATCAATTTACAAGTCATTACCATACTTTGTGTAATAGCTCTTAAAATTTCTGATTGTATAAATCAAGTGGGTCTTTGAATTAACGATTCACCTTTAAAAAGATGAACAATCATGCAAAAAATACTAGAAATTTTGAGTAAATTTTTACTTATTAGCAAGAAAGTAGTGATTTAGAAGTCTATGTTCTTGTGTGGATTTTAAGTAGATTAAAAACAACTTCTGAACAAATAGAACTGAATGGACTTATGATGAAAGTGTTGATACAGAATTTGTAATATCAAATTCCAAGTATGCTTCAATTTTCTGATGTCCCAATGCATTGACACTAAAGCCCATTTGTATTAATAATTAGGAGCTCTACCTATTTTCTTTTTGGCAAAATATACCCTTCCAATTTTTGCAAGTTGATGCTACATTAGAGAGATTTTCTTTGGTTGTAAACTCCTTGTGAACTATCTGAAGGGATAGAGAAAATGTGCATAAGAAAGTAACTCTAAATTTTAGTCTTTTTTTATTCACAGCTAATAGGCTTTTTGTAAAACATTGGAATAACACAAATTCTTCAAAATTATCTCTATGACTGACCCATTACCAACCAATAAATAAATGCACTATATTTCCATGAGCACACTTGTATATACTTGTAGGTACATAATCATAGAATCACAGAAACATGTATCTTGAAAAAAGCCCTTAAGGTCATTGAATCCAACCATAGACCAAACACTGCCAAGTCCACTGCTAAACTACATCCCTAAGTGCCACATCTACTTATCTTTTAAATATCTCCAGGAGTGGTGTCTCAACCACTTGCCTGGGCAGCCTGTTCCAAGGCTTGGTAACCTTTTCTGTGAAGAAAATTTTCCTTATATCCAATCTAAACCTGCCCTGGCTTTACCTGAGACCATTTCCTCTCATTCTATCACTTGTCTCCGTGTAGGGTAAGTCCCTTGCAATAGGACAGATGTGCAATTGTGGAGCTGGTAAGTGCTGATTTCAGGCATGTGACTGGGAGCCTACAGATGAACTCCAAGGGGCTGAGTTGTTTTAAATCCATGTACACTTTAGTAAAAACTAAATATCATAACTTATCCCCAGTTTTGCTTCAGAGATTTCCTGTTCATTACATGGCAACTTTGCCAAAATGCTCCAATAGGTGTAAATCAGGTTTGGTGGTGCACATAAATGCTGAACTAAGGGCTTGTCTGTGCAAGGAAGATATTCACATACAAGGCCCTACCTCCACCACCAACAAATAAATTAATTGACCAAACCCAAAAACCAACCAAAAAAACTCCACTCAACCCCACCAACCCCCACCAAAACCCCAACATAGTAGCTTTGCTAGAAAAATTCCGAATCTGCATGCTTTTTAAGCTTATTTTTACATTTCTTATATAAATATTTTAAAATTTCATCATTTTCTGGTCAGATTGTCTGGAAAAGCCCTATTAAAAAAAAAAAAAAGTTACAATAGGCATTGTGAACTTTCCAGATATTTTTGAACTTGAAATATTTCACATGAGATTAATCACCCTACACACAATTGTACTACACACAAATAAAACTGCATTTCTAGCCAAAAGGTTTTCACACTGTATGACATTGAAAATATTATAAATATAATTGTAATAGAGTTCTTGAGAAAGTCCTTGACATCTGCAGTCTTTCACATTTTGCTGCAGGCAGAATGCAATTTAGAAGAACTAAAGGAAATTTGTTTTACTTGGTTTGTCTTATGTGAGGGCACAGAAAACAAAAACCAATTTTTTTTTAATAGCATGGTCCTACATATGCTCATTGCAAGGTGTCTTTAAATTCTTCCTGTTTCTTGGCCCTTTTCCATGATTTCTCTCAATTTTGAAGAACTTTGCAGAGACCTCCACACTTCAGCTGTGATTATTTCTTGAGATAATTCACTGTCATCTAGGTTGCATGTATGGGAGTTTTATGACACTTAAAGCTATGCAGGGTTTAAATACTTATTTTCCAGTACTGAAAAACTGTTTAGTATCTTATATTAGCAGCATATTAATGGGAAAAACTACACTGCTATACAACAAAACATTTAATGCAGAACTTTATAACAATGTAATTGCAGCAGTAGGGTTGGTAATTTTGATAGTCTGAAGACACAAACAAGACAAGGTATGTGGGAAGTAAAGAAAATTTGAGGACATCAGTTGATATCAGTGTATAAAACACAATTTTTTATGCAGTTCCTCTAGTGTGTCTGAAACGGTTTGTTTTCTACAGCTACATAAATTAATTTGATTAAAAAGTCATTTTTATCCCTGTGACCTTACATTGCATATGTCAAGATGTCTATTTTCTTGTTATATCTGCAGAAAAAATCAGTTTAAAAAAATGTTTTTCAAAATGCCCCTTGTTTTGTCTGCCTTAGATCCCAGGAACTTCTTCTGTTGTTCAGAAGAAATGGAAGCCTCAGCAGCCCTCAGCACAGCCCCGAGGGCTGGGACAATCAACAAAGTCAAAGATTAGTGCTGTGGCAGCTGAAATAAAACAGATTCGTGCAAGAAGGAAAACAGCACGTATGCTAATGGTTGTCCTTCTGGTTTTTGCACTTTGCTATCTACCAATTAGCATCCTCAATGTCTTGAAAAGGTAAAGTTTATCACAAAACATAAACACTTGGTAAAGCTTTCTGTCTAAAAACAGTCGTCTGTCACAAGATTCCTTTTATTCTGACAGATACTTTTGAAGGATAAGCTTATTTACTGTATGATAAATAAGTGGAAAATAAGCATTCAATTGCAAGAAAATAGTATATATTATACATATTCAACCTATTCATAGTACTTAAACTAGAGGACAGATTGTGGAACTCTTGTTAACAAGGTTTTCCTAATTAAAATGATCTAACCTATCCTCATTAAACCTCATCATTTACTTGGGATTACAGCTTGTTTGCTGTAAATGCCCCCATGGAAGTACAGTCACCGAAAGCAGCAGCTGAAGGTTAGCAGCAGAGTGCAGTGTTGTGGCTTGGCTCTGAGGGCTGTGAAATGCTGAGTTCAAACCTAAGCTGCTCATGTACAGTCTGAGACCTTAGGCTAACCCTTCAGTTTGCCCTATGAAGATGTATTTTAATTTTTTTATCTTTTTCTCTCTGTGCATTTTTTATGTAATTGTGTACACTCTTGGTTTTTGTATAGTGCCTGACAAACTGAGGCTTTGGTAAAGTTACAGCTCATGGGCCCTCTGGAATACCAATAAATAATGGCACGTAGCAGAAGATCTGAATACCCTAAAAAATAATGAGCATGTCATTAGTGCTTTTTCAATTGGAATGTTATTGGAACATTTTAGTTTTTAAGGGATAATTTCAAGGTTTAAATACATCCCACTCAATCCTGGCCCCTCCCTGAGGTCTAATTTAAATACTTTTCATTCACAAGTCCCTTCATAGAAAATGTAGAGAAAAAACTATTTCCAGAAGATGGTTCAGGCAACCTACAACCTGAAACAGAGGAAATACACAGGCTGCCTCAACAATAGCAGAGTAGGACCAGAGTTAGATTTTCATTTCAATGGCAGAAGTAATGTGTAAGGAGTCTGGTAAATGCATATTTCCCTGCAGGAGAGAAGCTGTTACGGTAGCCTCAGGTCTGGGGCCAGTTCAATGCCTTTTCATTCCAAAGATATTTGGAGAGTGGGCCTAGAGCCAGGAAGCTCAGTGACATGAGTGCATCAAAAGCAACTTTTCCTGTCTTTTCTTGGCTTGTCTGACACCAGATGACTTTAGTTACTTGGCAGAAAAATTGTGCATCTTCACCATAGTAAAGTCTCAGTTACGCTAAACCACCAAGACAGGAGGCTGAGGGCTGGGGAGAGGATTTCATTCTCTCAAGTAAGAGAACACTGTGCTGAATCAGCCTTTCTGTGGTACTGGAAATAGGTCATCAGAGGTAAAATTAGGCTTGAAGTTGTAAAATCTTTTAAAATGAATTCTAATTTTGCCATCTTTCAGGTTTGCTTTTCTCTTTCTGTAGGGTTTTGGGGATGTTTAATCATGCTGATGACAGAGAAACTGTATATGCCTGGTTCACATTCTCACACTGGCTTGTATATGCAAACAGTGCAGCCAATCCTATTATTTATAACTTCCTCAGCGGTAAGTTACAGTTACCTAGAATTCAAATTTAATGTATAATTTGAATGTAATGAGCCATAGCAAAAATTAATGACCATGTAACTTCAGCTCAGATCCTCCAGTGGGAGCTAGATCCTCTTCCTAGAAGAAATTGCCTGAAGTATCCATTACCTTCAGGCTGTCTACCAACAAGTAACCAGAGTGTGCCAGGGGCTGAGTCCAAGTGCTAGAGTGCAACTGTCCATGACGTTAATGTGGTAGAGAAGTTCCTGGCATGACTTTAGCTGAAACAATTGCCATTCCTCTAAACACTCCCTGGATGCTCTCTGGCAGGTAGCACAGTGCAGGGGCTGTCCCCAGCTGGCATGTTATATTCAAGTATTGGGATTTGGAGGCTGTGAGTCTTCAATAGTACTTTCATGACCAGATGTGCCAAGTAGGGTCAACTTCAATGAACCAGCCAGGATGCTGTTTACTTGCTAGTATAGATTTGTCTTAGTTTTTATATGTGTCATTTGGCTTGGAGAGCAGAATCAGGACCTGAACTGGTGGTATTGCAGCTAAATACAGGAGCATTTGATTGATCCTCACTACCTATTGGCCCACTGTAGTTTTTTTTGTGGTGCATAGTATGAGAATGATCTGAACAATTTCCTCTGAGCCCCAAAAGCATGGGACTGTCAAACATTGTTTTTCTTCTTTTAAAGTCTATTAATGATAAAGTACAAATTAGCCATGCTCTCATTTCACATATCAAGTAAGGATTCAATCATTCAAGGCTGCATTTGCTTAATTACTTTTTTTTTGTTACGTATGTAATTAATCAGCAGACTATCTATGAGGTGGTTTCATTAATAATTCCAGTTTGTCCATTCTGTCTAGCCAAGAATAATTCAGTCTTCACATCACACCTCGTATGTCTTCTTAGAAAGGTTGTCTTTCTTCTGTCTTTCTCCAAGATGATTAAACTGTGATTTTCTACTTCTCCATTAGAAGAGCATCTGGGTGGTTCACATTAATTTTGCTTTAGATAACTCCTTTATATCCGAATCTATAAAGTTTGATGAAATGCGGTTTACAGTACAATTTTTTTCATGAGTCATTTTTGTGGTTGACAGGGAAATTTAGAGAAGAATTTAAAGCAGCATTTTCCTGTTGCATCTTTGGCATTCGCAGCCACCATGACGAACGGTTCACCAGAGGTCGTGCCAGTACAGAGAGTCGGAAATCCTTGACCACCCAGATCAGCAATTTTGATAACGTTTCAAAACTTTCAGAACACGTTGTATTGACCAACATAAACACAATTCCATCAAATGGTACTGCATCTATTACCCACTGTTAGTATACTGGTCCCTTTTGATCCCATAGAAGTAAATTCTAATTGTGCATCCATCATTGTTGGGATCTGAGCACAGAGTGAAGAGTGTTTAAGAACTGACTGTAAGAAAAGAAAATGAAAATAAATATTTTATAGAATATGCCATAACTTTGATTATATAATGAGGAAAGAAAATTTCATCACATTTATTTCAAAAGTCATGTTGCAAATAGGGAGGGAGTAAAGCAGTCATATTTTATACAAATATTTTCTTTGGATAACTACTTCTTTTAGACTCTTAAGCAAATAAAGAACAAGTATGAAAGTACGAAAATTATTTTCCCTGTCATTGGATAGTGTTTATGAATAGCTGTATTCTACTCTGATCTAATTATCTGAAGTTGTGGTATATTTTATAATGAATATTTTAACCAAAATTGGGTGTAGAGATTGAACTACCATAATGTCCTTTACTATTTCAAATTATCTGCTTAGCATGCATTCTGATGTGAATTAGGCTGATCAAATAGGAAATCCATATTAATTTATTTTCCAAAATTTTCTGTTCTTTTTCATGTGAGATAGGCTATTGAATGTGTTCAGGAACAGCTGGGAAGCCACTTTTCACTTAATACAGAAGGAATGGGGTTTTCTCCTGAATTCAATTGTATTATCATTCCTTTATGTACGGCACAAGCAAAGTTACAAATATGAAACCCATATGAGAGTGTGGCTGCAAATAATATTTTACCCTTTGTTTCTCATTTATCATCGTTCTCTTCTCTTCTCTCTATCCTCTGCTCATGGCAGGGGAGTTAGATTAGATGGTCTTTAAATGTCTCTTCCAACCTAAACTATCAATGATTCCACGACTGACTGGTAAACAGGAAGCTGTGGTGCTCTGCTGGTCAGGGAGGCATCTGGATAAGGAACCACAGGGCAATTTACTAAATAGTGCATATTAATAAGTAGTGGAACACATGAAAATGTTGAAAAGTAAAAAAATCTAGATTTATGCATCAGAAATGCTCTTAGTCTTTAGTCAAGAATTTTCCACTTAAAATTTTCAAATGCAATTTGAAGCATTTTTTGGAAGACCATTTTATTAATAGATTATCACTTGCATAGTGTTCAGAGAGAGTGAATCAGAGAGTAAGTTAGCCAGCCACCTGATACAAGCAGTGAAATATCTTAAAATCTTTATTTTATCTACAGATATCCCAGCTATGCTCAGCCCAGTGAAGTCAGCAGAACTGCATCTCCACATACCCGGGATGAGCGTGACTTCAAATATAGATGAGGCCATGAGGGTTTCTGCAGAAGACACTGTCAAAACAGAGAATGCAGAGTGGGATAAATTTGTCCCTAGCATAGCAAAGCTTACTTCGATGGAGTTGCAGCAAGGATGACTTTGGCTCAACACACTACAACTGCCAGAAACTGTCACATGCTTTAGCTGTGGTACAGACTACAACTGGACAAAGGGATTCCTTCAAAATAACTGCCTATTCTCTTTCTTCTCAGTCTTACATAAACCTACTTACCTCAGTACGAGCTAAAGAACGTCTTTACAATTCTTTTTAAATGTTGGATTGTATCATACTTTGTAAATATTGTAGATATTTATTTTTATATATTTTAGATGCTGTGAAATATTCTAAAATATATCATATAAAGAAATTTAAGTATTTGAAAGAAGGCTCAAACATCATTTATTTATATCCTCTTTGTATAAATGATTGACTCATGAACAAGGAATGCTTACTTATGCACTAGTGATATTCCAGCATTACTTTGCACTTCTTTTTCTGCAAATCCACTTGTAGTAAGTTCTATGTTTATTATGGAACTTTCACTTCAGATTGATTTGGGGAGAGTCCACATTACTTTTCTAAGTACAGACATGCTTCTAAGGTGTGAATCCAAAGTGTGGAAAGTCACAGGTTTTCATAAGATTACACTTAAACAGCCCTTTTTTTTTTTTTTTTCCAGATTTGAGTGCCTAAAAAGTAACCATTTAAATAAAACTTACGTGATGCTCAAAGGTGCTATAGGCTCAAATTTCCTACTCAGGCCAATAGGAATAACAAATGTGAGCACCGTTAAAGGACAGGACATTTTAACTTTGGTAGCTTTTTTTAGTACATAACGTGTTAAGTGTTGCTCCAGAAGATTTTGGAAAATCTTTAACATAGGAAACACTATTTGTCTTTCATTTTCATGACTTCTCTCTCAACTGCCATTTAATACTAAAGATACAATCAACTTACAAATCTACATATCAATTTATGGGATAATCTCCCTGACCTGGAGCTTCCTACTATGTATTTTATTTTTCTCCTTAGAGGATGAAGATGGTGCATCACTGGACTTAGTCTTCTAGAAGAATGTGGTCTACTGGTTAGAAAAAGGCTAATTATCAGAACCTGAGATACAATTCCCCTGTGGCACTATACTTGCATTTCAGTCCAGATTTTTCAAAAGAAAGGGTAAGATGAGAGGGAGGACTTTTTTTCATTAAAAAACATTTGGTATAGAAAGAAGACAGTCTCATGTATTCAAATGTTTCTATAAAGCCAATTATTAACTGACAAGGTGTTATTTGATTACCTTTTGTAAATATTTTTTCTAGGTTGTCCTTGGACCTAATTTCATGCAATGTACTATCTGTCATGGCAACTATAGTTTTATGAAGTGGTCAATCACTTTATGCTTTAGCCTTCCCCTACAGCTGTTTGACTTGACATTGCTGCAATTCCTCCTAGTTTATATTGATGTTAAGTGAGAGAAAGGAATTTGCATTCATTTGTATATTAAAGTTTTCTATTTAAAGAGAAAAAGGACAATACTCTTTTTTGATTAAAAAAGAATAAAGAAAAGTATCTAAATGGACAGAATGTTTAAATATCAAATAAAATAATGGGAATTTCAATATTCCTATGTGTAAGCTTAATTTTTAAGTATAGCTATTATGTCAATGTTATTTTAAGAAATTATTTTGCCTTGTCTCTTCTAAGAAAATTAACCCCAAATAACTGTGGAAAGCAGAGCAGGATTTGATTTCATAGCTACTACAATTCCTTTACCAAGAGAAGGCTATTTTTGCTCTTCAACTATGGAAAGTGCAGAATTGCTAAAGAGTGTTGAACAAGATCCATTCTTTTCTATGTAATTTGAAATGATTGGACAAACAGCTGCTGAATTATAACAATACAGATATGGGAAAATTTAATTTTAAAAAGTCCTCTAAGTTTTTCTTTTGTTTAGCTATAAGCAAATAAATAGTCTCAAAGTTAAAAACTAGTAAAGCAACCCAGCTACAAAATAATTATCCGTAATCATTTATTTGAGACAAAAAATATCTCAGCCCACAGTTGAAAAATGTCTATTATGCCTAAATTTGGTAAAGCTATAGCTTTATTTCAGAAAAGGTATTTTTAGCTTTTCCTTGAAGAAAGAGAAATAATTTAGAAAGCAATGGTTATTTAAGAAAACCTGGACAGCATAAGAGAAGAGTATGTATACTTTCCAAGCATTGAAGGTCATGGGTCGCTGTGGAAGGCCAGCAAAATCATTATGCCTTGTCAGGTGCTTTGCCCAGATCCCTGTGAGACGAATAGAGAGAAAAAAGGGTACAGTGCTCCTAACCTGAGGCAGCAAACAAGGAGCTAAAATATTGGTGTTAGTGATGCTCATGGAAAAATCCTAATTGGCATCTTTCTAAAGAGGGGGTGAATACCACCTGCTGGCACAATTTATATTCTTTTTGCTGCGACCTTAATGCCTGGGGGATAAATTGTGGTAGCTAAGTTAGTTCTGAGGCAAGAACATCACTGAAAGTCAATGGTAGTTTTTGCAGCCTCGAGGTGCTCTGTGTCATGTTAGAAAGGGAGGTTCTGGCCTTAATTTTGTCTTTGTAAGGGAAATTGTTCTCTTTTATATATTTTCTTATTTTCACCTAGATCTCCAGAATTAAATTGTTCCAACATTTCTAGGAATTTCTTTTAACCACAACTTTAACTTAGCAGTACATTTTATGTGGAGAAGATAAATAAAATATGAGACATTCATTAGCAAATGATTCTGGGTTTCCTCTGGACAATTTCTATTGAGTAAACAGCATATCTTTCAGACATGAATCAGATGTTATATCAGATTTGAAATCCTAAGTACAGCTAGAGAGTGTTAACCAATTTTTGCCAGAGACTATGGTTATGAAGCTAAATATTGGTGAAATATGGTTATCAAGATAAATATCTGGTTATTTTATTAAAAGACTTTTAATTCAAAAATAAATTTTTTAATGAAAATATTCCTATGCTTTATTTCTTTAGTTTCACAAAATTCAAGAAATACCTTTTTAAATTAAAAGAATTACTGGGAGAAAAAAACCAAATAGTGAGCAATAGCCAGCAATGGAGATAGAAAGAGCTGTGAGAAGAGAGGGTTTAATGAATGAACACTTCTTATCCAGTATATAAATACGGAAAGTTATATGAAAGCTGAGCTTTGAGTTTTATAACTTCTATCTGTTTTGCTATTCCAATATTTCCACTATTGAAATGGAGAGAAATGGAGAAATGGAGTTCTCCTGGCATTGTTTCTGCTCATTCACAGCAGCATTAAACACGGGGTTTAAATCACAGCATATTTGTTCCTGCAGATATAAGTTGTTATGCCACCATCATGCAGGTGCTTTGTCTCTCAACATATTTCACAGCCTTGGAGGTTTGATATCCTGACCTGTTTCTCCTTTATTGTTCTCACTGTAGTGATAAGCTTGTGCCTTACAGTCACAATGAATGCAAGATAATAACATCTCCCTGTCTCCACCTCCAAAACCGCAATGTTTTTCCTTTTCTTCTGGACTACATAGAGAGAACCATCTCATTCTCTGATATTATCAAAATTGATATGTGTTATTAACCTGGAGAGTGCTTTATATGGATGCCTGGATGGAGAATACACCAAACATTAGTTTAACTCAGCCCTTACTCTATGGCGTATCATAACCTACTGCTGCATATTACAGTGGTTTAAGGTAAAGGCAAATTTAGCTTTCTGACCTAGAATTTGTCTCACAGCTAAAAATTATATTAATCTCTCAGTCTGTTCTTTCTACTTGACAATTAGTTTTTTTTGTGGCTGTTGGATATATTGGGTGAAGTAATATATTAATTATTAAACAATTTAAAAAGCCCACAAACAAATATTTAGTAATTTTGTCATTAAGAGCTTAAATAAATAATGCAGTTAAAAAACTAAGCTAAAAAAGATCTATGTAAAAAAATATGATTGATCTTTCCTGAACTAAGAAAAATAACTGAAATCTGGACTTGGGGTCAAGTTTTGCTTTGTCAGTAGGGACAGGATTTCAACCACTGTATCTGTCTCTCTGATAGCTAAGATGGAAATTCTATGACATCTTTTGTTTAGGCATTTAAGGATCAAATACAGTAAAAAATGTTCTGTATGGGATAGGTTATTTGTGAAAACAAGATTCATGAGTAGCATGGAGAAATCAGTAGAGATCTGTTGCTTCCTCCTCCTTCCACTGCAAAAGCAAAGAGCACACACTGCACTGAAGCCAGCAGGTGTATGATTGCATCCTTTATGGTTGACTGCTTCATTGTTAAGCACCAAGTCAGCTGCTGACTTTCGTGTGGCAAACTGTTTTCTGAGGTATTTTAGTGGAACACCTGAGGTTACACTCATAGTCCAGTTTGGGTCTAGATTATAGATTAATTATTCGTTTCCCTGGTCTGCCGTCCAACATATTCCATAGGTCTTACTGATCAAGACTGTATTCCACATTTGAGATGAAAACAAACAAATTCACTTATAAAATGTGTTGAAAAGTGCTTACAGAAGGACATAGGACATAGTAACAGGCGTTTTCCAAAGAGCTCATAGGCAGCAGCCAAAGACCTTCTCTGTTAGTTTCTCTGGAGATCAAATGGGAACTGAGTGCAGAGGGAGCACCAGATCTCACGGAAGATGCTGAAGAACTCCTCTGGACACAGTCCAGGCCAGCGGCTGTGGCAAGAGAAGAAGTGTAAGCAGAGTGTGTGACAGCATCAGGAAAGGCCGCTCCCGGGAATGGGAGGCTCCATTCATTGCCCCTGTCCGCAGGGCTGGGCACAGGCAGGGGCAGGGGCAGGCGCAGGGGCAGGGGCAGGGGCAGGGGCAGGGGCAGGGGCAGAAGCAGTGACAGAGGCAGAGACACAGTCAGAAGCCCAGACACAGACAGGAGCACAGACACAGGCAGGGGCAGGGGCGGAGGCACAGACACTGGCAGGGGCACAGACACAGGCACAGACACAGGCAGGGGCACAGACACAGATACAGGCTGGGGCACAGACAGGCAGGGGCACAGACACAGGCACAGACACAGATACAGGCTGGGGCACAGACACAGACACAGGCTGGGACACAGACACAGACACAGGCTGGGGCACAGACAGGCAGGGGCACAGACACAGGCACAGACACAGGCAGGGGCACAGACACAGGCACAGACACAGACACAGGCTGGGGCACAGACGCCGGCGGGGGCAGAGCCGCCCGGAGCGGCGGGCGGGGCCGGCGGGCGCTGTCCCCGGGCCGGTGCTGAAGGGGCGGTGTCGCTCCGGCACCTGCGGCCGCCATGGCCGCGCTCCTCGGCCCCGGTAAGTGCGGCGGGCGGGCGGCTCCGTCCAGCTCCGGACCCTCGCCTCGCCCCGCGCCCCTCTCTCTCCTTCCCTCCCTCCCTCCCCAGGGCTCCTTCTCCCGCGAGGGTTCCCGGCGGCGGCTCGGCCCCGCGGCTCGGGGAGCCCCGGCAGGGCTGGGGCAGGGCAGGGCAGGGGAAAGGCGGCGGGAAGGATGGAAGCGGAGGGAAGGATGGAAGCGGAGGGAAGGATGGAAGCGGAGGGAAGGATGGAAGCGGAGGGAAGGATGGAAGCGAGGGAAGGATGGAAGCGGCCGGGACACCCCGGCTGGGACGCTCGGTCCGAATGAGCAGCCACTTGTTGGGCGGCTGGGGAGCGCTGGGTGCTGCCAGCGCTACACACAGGGCTGCTGACTCTCCTTTGGGTTTGAGTGGAGAAAAAGGGAAAATCAACACAGCTGGTACAGAAAGATTTGGTACAGGTAGAATATGGTGAGACAGGTATGTTTTAATTTTTGTTATTCTCCTTTTCTACTCACTGCATACTGTATACATGCTGCTTCTCTTTTTAATACCCCACTACTCTAAACTTCTAATTCTGTGTTAAAAGTATTCTGTTGGTAGTTCTGCCCCTGGTTTTGTTAGAATAAAGTTGTCCTTTATCACTTTTCAACTATATTCAAAGTATATCCAGCTGTAGTTTGTCATTTTGCCTTCGGAGCTTGTTATCTTGCTGCTCTTGCCATTGGATAGAAACCACAGCTTGGTTTCCCAATACTCATTATTACTTATTTACATTTTATTAGGATTGCAGAATTGGGAAATGTAATTCCTCCATTCCTCAGTTCTCAATCTGCAAAATGAAGGTGCTAAAGTGTTCCTTTTCCCTCCTCCTTTTGACTTTAGACACCAAATTCTACAGAGAACTGAGAATTTTACACCTAGCCAGTGAATGAATAGGCCTTTGAATAAAATATTTAAATGTGTGTCTTCTTGACAATATGGATCCCTCTAAAAGTTGTAGCTACCAACTAACTCTTAGATGCCTTGAACTCTTCTATGCAGAAGTCACTAAGTATTCCAAACACTACAATAAATAATTAAAGTGAGCAACTAAAGTAATAACTGTCATTTTAAGGAATTGCATAAGCTCCAGTGCCCTGGATTCTAAAATCATATAGGACAGTTTGTTTCATGTAGGCTTCTGGCAGTGTACCCCCTTTGTACAGCTAAGGAAATAAAGACCCATCCATAATGTGTCATTAGACCTAAAAAAGCCCTTTCTTAGGCTGAAGTGCCTTCAAACATAGATTATGCTGCTCACCTCTTTATTTTGTGAAGAATCACCTCCTATTTTATGGCCAGTTTCCAGGAAGGTTCAAAATGAGCTGCAGTGTGAAATACTCCCTAAAAAGTAGCAGGAAGGCTGTGCAATCAGTCCTGGTTTTGACTGTCTCAGCCACTGGTCCTTGAAAACTGTCTCAACATGAGGAAGAGAGCACAGAGACTTTGTGCTGGGAATCCTAGTCAGATAAGTAAATCTTCTGCTGCGCTAGAACCTGCAAAATAGATAAGTGGTCATCCAGCAAAATACCTTTTCTTAGTAAATTTGTGGGTTTGTAATTTTGTATTGTTTTATATATGCAGTCATTTTCACCTGTGAGATATACTTTGATAACTTTTTTTCTCTGACATCTGAATAAATAGTGAATAATTTCACATTAAGAAAGACCTTTTGGAGGCACTCTTAGAACGAAAAAGTTGTCATAATAAGCCAAAATTGTCCCTATGGACAGAGCCAGCTGCACATTCCTCAATGTCAAGAGGTAGGAGCTGTTCCTATCAATATGTTCGAGGCTGATGAGCAGACAGTGTTTCAGGCTGGAACTCACTGAAATCACCACCAGTCCTGCAGAGATCTGAGAACTGCCAGGAATATGCACAACTGAGGAAGGATTAGCACCAGCTATAATAAGCATATGTGGCCTCTTCTTTGTCTCATCGTTGCTGTTGCACCTGTCAATTATAAAGTATTAAATGTTCCTTCATATTTATGGACATGTATCCAAAAAGTCCTCCCTACAGCTGCATTATTATATCACTGGTAAATAATTTCCAGAAGGGATGGCATCACCTCTAAACAGTAGTGGCACTTTAAGGTTATCAAGAGGGATCTTTGATATATAATTTCTTATTCTAAAATGTATTATTGGAAAAATTTAATTTCTTTGGATAGGGTCTGGACAAATCCTGAAGCAATATTTCATGCGTCTTGCACATGATGTTTAAGGGATTAAACAATGCTGGAAACCACTCAAATTCCATATGAATTTACCTGAGCATATGGGGGGGAGTGGGGGAGGGGGGGGGAAGGTATTTTGTCAGAGAGATGCTACATCCTTCAACAACTAAAGAAAACACATTAGATGATCAGATGTTCAGCAGGTAGTTTGATAAGGCCTGAAATCAGTGACTGAAACTTAATTTTATAGAAAATAAAGATACGTGATTACAAATTAGAGGTTTTCTTACCATGGGAATGTTAATGAAAGAGCTAAAGTCCACCTGTTTTATCCTTTCTTAACAAGGCAATTTAATTTTCTACTGATAAGTCACAGGCAGTGCTGCTTTAAAATTCTTTAGCTTGAAACCTCCAGAACTTTTAAATGTAATTAACAGGCTCAATGCCCTTAGGAAAACAGATAAAAGCATACATGTGGGGGTTGCTTTCAAGAAATGATGCATCTGTGAAGTAAAAATAAAGAGTGTGAAGAGTACTGTATTTATAAAATAAAATAATGTTTATTATCCAGCAGTTGTGTAGTTATCAAATCTCTTCCACACTCTGGATTCATAGGAATTCCTAAACAGCCTAGCTTGGTGAGATTTCATGTGAATAAAGTGCTGTTTCCTCTGAATTTCATACTGTCTTCCTTCCTGTAATTTATTATGATCTCAGAACTGCAGCAATTTCTCTATATGTATTCACTGATGTCATATATAGCTATGGCTGCTGTTATAATACTGGGGTTAAACCAATGCGAAATATGCCACAGTGAAACTCTGAACGTTTAAATTTAATTTTCCAGTTGCAAAACTGAGGAAAAGCTTTTTTTCTGCTAAAAATTAATTTGATAGCAAATTTGAATCTATAAGTAAACTATAGTAAATTATATTTTTAAAACTTACATGTAAAGGAAAAGGGTCAGTATAATATCTACTGCATTAAATAGTCATTATATTCTATTTTTACAGTGTTGTTCATTTACTTCACATGTATATCTACTGTCCAGACTACTGACTGTCTGCACTTGAGGGAGCAATGTATTAATGCTGGAAATGGATGTGAGAGTGTCTGGAATGTGGTTGAAGATGCCTGCAATATTTCAGGTAATTCTGTATGGTATACACAGCTCAATTTTGAATTGCTGTATGGTTGCATATTCATTACAATATTTATTACAATATTGCTGTTGGTAATTATATGAAGTGGGTGAGATTTCAAAGAGAAAAATTATGGCAAAAGACAGTCAACTTCTGAAATTCTTTACAATGGCCAATGCTGCTTTAAGTAACAGTCACACTGTCTCTTCAATGTGGTTACTGCGCTGCAGAGAGAGAGAAAGGGCAGCAACACACACGGACCTCTTTGGGGAAAAAAGGCCAATTTTATTGTACAGACAGCCCGTATTTAAAGTGTGTTACATGCAGCTAGGACAGGACAGTAGTTCATTGGACAATTGGGAAAAACATCCTTGGGACAGCACCTCAGGATATATCCCACGGGAAAGGCACCAAGTGTTAATCTTTATTATGAATTCCACTCTGTTTTTCACAATGTTATCACCCTGGGAGACTTCCTCCCTAACTGAAGCTGTAGTCAGATTGTCAGCCTGTCAGCCTGGGAATGGACCTGAGAGTCAGGAGAAATTCAGGCCTGAAAAGGAATTTCCAAGCTGTAATTCCCTAGCTCTCTAAATGTCTATGTCCACACTTCAAGAAAGTGGTAAATGAAATTTCTGCACTATGAACACAGTCAGAGCCTGAAGCAACTCAAGAAGTCTGAATTCAGCAGAAATTAGGCTCTTGTGGGATCCTGTTAAATAAAGCCTGCATGCAACTGGAAAAGAAGTTCCTACTTTGTTTGAGACAATTTGGAGGAGTTGATCTGTCCCCTCCCTGGCAGTGTTCAAGGCAAGGTTGGATTGCTCTAGTGGAAGACAACCCTGCCAGTGGCAGAGGGGTTGAAGGTCCCTTCCAATCAAAACCATTCCGTGGTTCTATAATCTCACACAATACCCAAAACAATGTGGTAGTTACTTAGAGTAATTTTTAATCATTGTACTAGAATAAGAAATAAAATAAGAAATGCCTCAAAGAAAATTGTATTGTAGGGGGGCACACTGTATTTATTCAGTGAAAAGTGCCAACACATCATTGTGATTCACTTGCAGAGGGTGGTAGTGTGATAAAGTGCCGATTATGACATGACTAGGCCTTCTTGAATTGTTAAACATGTTCTCATTTAAATGAAGGCAGATATTTAGTCTCTTTCTATGTTTATTGCATTTCCAATAGTTGGTGTTTCATTTCACATAATCTATGTTTTAAGTAGGGAAAGACCAGGTATATTATAAGTTTGACCTGAAACTCATCCTGCTCTCTGTGGTTGTTCAAATAAAAATGTTCCTATCTCGGAAAGCTTATCGTCTTCTTGAACAAATCTTGGGTGTTTTTCACCATCTCTTTCTTTAAATCCTTCCAAGACCTTGCTGTTAAATACTGAGAATCCACTTTCCTGATGCTGTGAATATGGAAGGGAGAAGAGTGGCACTATAATCTGGTAGTGTCATTAGACCAAGCTAGTAATGACACCTTTGTTGATTGATAAGTGTCAAGTGATCTGTCATTGCATCATCACTAGCAAATGATAAGGGTCAGGGACTATTTTCTGCTGGAGTTCACCCTTCATGGGGCATTGTGTAGTGGTGAATCAGAACACTATCTACATCTCTGTGGAAATCTCCCTTCTTAAAATGACATTATTTGAACAGAACAAGCTGTGTTGTGATGCCATAATCTGTTTAGAGCCTCAGCTGCAGCAGAGTTGACAGTGTGAGTGTTCCTCTGCCTTGATGTCAAGACCCAATCTGACCTGTGGGGGAAGCCAGGCAGCAGAAGTTGCTTGGCTTTGTGGTCAATAAGCCATTGCTGAAGCATTCACCTGCAGTGTGAGCTGTCTGAATGAATGCCTCTGTCTGTCTGATCTATTGCATGTATTTGATGTCCCAAATGTCCCAAGTCACGTGAAAATATTTAAAATAATTAGAGTAGAAAATTCTCTGAGGGGTTTTTCTTAGTGTGTCCTTTCCCAGATACTTATCTACTTTGCATAGAATGGCTGAATACTTTTAAGAACAGATGAAGTAAATGAAAAATACATGATAATATAACAGTTACAACAGTCTCCAAAGCAGCTGGGCTTCAGCCCATGCTCTATTGATCTGTTAAATATTTTATGTGAAGTGAGACAATTTCAGAAGATATGGTTGCTGTTTAGAAAAAAACAAAAAAAAAATGGAATATGCAGTACTTTCTGGCTCAAGTGACCTAAAGATGAGCTCTCTAGAACTAAAACAGAACAAGCTGAATTTGCTTCTCTCACATCGCTCGCAAACCCATTAGCACCAGGACTACTTGCCACAAAGATATGTGTTGTGCTGAAGCCTGTTAATCTTGATCTACTGCAGCCAGATGAAGTGGGCCAGCATGGTTACTTCTGTGGCCCCCCTTTGGATGTACACCATTGTCCCATAATATGACATTTCTCTCTCTTATTGTCCTATGTACATATTCACTAATATTAATGATATCTGCAACTGGGCCAGAGAAACCTTCCAGAAATAATTATTCTTGTGATTGCTTGTTTGGATTTGCATCTGTATGTTTCCTTAGGATAATAGCTTTTGGCAAGGACTCTCCAGCATTGCAGAGCACTCAAATATTGTGTCGGGTCTAGGACAAATTATACTAAATGTGCTTCTTAGGTACTGTGATCCCAGAGCATGTAAATCCAGTCAGACGGCTGATGGTACCTCTAAGACAGCCCACAGAAACAGTGATAGAAAACCTACCAGCAGCATCATTAGTAAGAATAACATTATACTGTCTGTCATGTGCAAGTCTAGAAACTTCATGGATGAGCTATAGGAATGGAAAATGTTCTTTGAGCACAAACGTGTTACTTGGAGGTAATAGACAATGGGGTAAATATTTGTTTTGTTAGCTTCTTTATGCAAAACCTAACTACAAATTATAATTAAACTCCTTTGAGGTACGAGTTCAATAACTCACTCCATCAGACTGCAACCTCAAAGTTAAATGTGTACATTTTCAAGACTTCCATCTTTTGCTCTTCAGTGCAGGTCTGGGAACACTCTCCAAACTACTGCCTAAGTCACTCCTTTTCCTGTCAGTTTTTCCATCACTGCTTCCCCTTTACTCCAGCAGCATTTCCAGAATCTCAGTTCATAATCTTCAGAGTCCAATCCTTCTTTCACCTCTGTGACCAAAATATAGTGGAAAGAAAAAACATAGTGTGAAAATGTCTACGAAACAGCTTCCAGGTCAGGATAGAAAAGATTGAAATAATAAATTTTGATGAAATAACATTTTTCATTCTGAAAAAATCAAGAATTTCAGCACTGCAGAATGAAGACTTTAAGGTTTAGGCCTTTATGATTTGTTTGTGAGATTGGTTATTTGTTTATTTTCCTTCTGTTATTTCAGTGTTTAAAAAAAAAGACATTTCTGAACTCTGATTTAACCATAAGATAAATTTTCTTAATTTTTCTGAATGGGAGACAGTAAAAGTTTTCAAAAGAAAAAAGCAACTCAGATCACTTAAATTTTAAGGAATCACATTTTGAATTAAATTTTGATACGTTTACTTTTCTTAGAATAACAGACTCATTGAGGTTGGAAGGATCTCTGGAGGTCTATCCAAACTGTGGTCTCACCAGTGCTAGAGAGGAAAACCTCAGACTTTCCCCTGTAGTCTTCAAATTCAATTCCCACTGAGATGACTGAAGAGCTGATTAAGCAAAAGCAGAGATTATCACTCTGGGAGTGTCAGCTTCTACTCTGTCATGCTTCTATCTGTGGTCCTGTGTACATGAATTATGTACCTATAAATAAATCAAATTATGAATAATAGCTGCCAAGCATTAGGTTGAGAGAGCATTTTTTATGTAAATGCCTTAGAAGCATATGTATAAGATAAAATATATTACCTAGAACTAATCTCTGGTAAAGCAACAATAATTGAAAACCAGTAATAAAATATTTTCTGCTCTTCGTCACAGCTGAATCAATACCATGTACAAACAGAGCAATACTGATAATAGGTTATTTCTACACAGTTTTCAAGAAGCCATGCAAGGGAGCCCCATAAATCTGATGTGCTTCCTGATTCTGTCTATGCCCTTTGCATGTTTGTAGCCCCACAGCCTCTCCCCCAGCCCTGGCCATCAGGTGCTGGCTCAGCACAGTGAGCTCACAGCACAGGGGGCCACTGAACACAGCCCCTGACTCCTGGCCACGACTTGTCAGTGTCATGAAGACAGGTGAGCTAAGTGAGGCTGGGGTGCTGCACAAAATATACTGGGGTATGGGGGTTTATTCTTCTATTTCTACTCACCTTCACCCTAGAAGTGTACTCTGGACCTTGAAAAAGACAGTCACAAATTTTGTGAATAAGCTAATTTTTACACAAGCCCCTCCTGATCTTTATTGCTCTTTTTCTACTGGAATATGTTTTCCTGAAATTCTTTTATTATCCCTTACTTAGTATGATAAAATATAGAGCAGAATATCCCCACACTCATCTTCATGGACCATGCCACCACATCCTTTCCATCCTGTTTTTATGGTCAGGGAATATCCTCTGTCTGTGACCTTTAATAAATCTCCTGAGTTCCTTGATTTCTGGAACTGTGAGGGCTAAGAGTCAGAGGTCATGATCTACTTCTGAAAAAGCAGAAGGAAAGTTGAAGATTGGAGATTGGAGAGATACAGCCACCATCACCTCCTTCTTTGCTGATACAAGAGGTGGAGTGAGAGCAGAGGCTGGGACCTGCAGCTCTTGCTGGCCTGTGACATTCCCCTCTAGTCGTGTATTATTTGATATACCCTCCAAACCCTCCTTAGTCATCAACTGGAGAAAGGGCAATGCAGAGACTGTTTGAAAAACGGGGATCAGGGCAGGGATGTGAAGTCTGGAATAGCTGAGTCTCATTATTTCAGGCACAGGCAAACGCACTCTTTCCTCTTGCAGAGCTTTGCCTCCATTGCCTTCCACTGCTATTTGTGTCAACAACATATAAATGATTTTAAAACTCTGGTCGCATCAAAGTTTGGCCATGGTGCTGGTGACACAGGACTTCTTGTCACTTTGCAGTTTTACTGAGTGCAGAGTCTTTGCTGCCCCACACCTGTGGGGGAGCAGCAAGACAGGAGCCAGGCAGGACCATTCACATGGCAGAGACATCAGCCTGTGTGCTCAGGAAACTAAAACCAATCCTCATTCTGCCCTGTGACCTGGCTGGATCTTGTGAGCCATGTACTGCTTCTCTTACATATTGTGAGACACTGAATATCTATGAGGTAAAGAGGAAATGTGCTGTACCAGCACATACCTGTTTTGACAAGGCAGATCACGGCTTTCACAAAATAAAACTTATCTAAACTTAAACTGCTTCATATGTAATATTCTTAAGTAATGTGTCACTTTCTTAAGCAATAATAAATCACAAAATCATAGATGTTAAGGCTTGGAAGGGACCTTAGAGATATCTAGTTCCAAACCCTCTGCCATGGGCAGGGACACCTCTCACTAGACCAGGCTGCTCAAGTCCTTATCCAGCCTGGCTTTGAACATTGCCAGGGATGGGGCATTTACAGCCTCCCTGGGCAACCTCTTCCAGTGTGTCATCCTCACAGTAAAAAATTTCTTCCTGAAATCTAACCAAAATTTCTCTTCTTTCAGTTTGTACCCATTATTTATTTCCATTATGCATACATGGAAAATATGACCTGACATCCCATGTGAGTGTATTTACCATTGAGTCCAAGTGCACATGCAAACAGACTTGAAACTGGGCCAGCAAACTCAGGTTTCTGCACATTTTTTTATGTTAACTTCTCCTTCATTTTTATTATAAAAATCCTAAAAATCAGGCTATTCTTGGGCTACTTTAAATTTGTTGTCATTCTCAAACTTAGGCAGTGAAATTGTTCTTTAGGGTAGCAGTTCAAGAGAATATCCAAATGGCATTTGTAGGCTTGCATCATCCTCACGTGAGAGACAGAGAATCTGACCCAGAGCTGGCATCTCCTCAGCCTGGGGATCTCATCACCATTGTCATGGGGCTGGGTCTGCCCTCTGTGTCCTGTCTCTCACTCCATCACATGGTGATGCCTCGAGCCTGTACTGTGTGTTCCTGTACCAGGCACCTCATTTCTACTACACAGGACCAAGAGAAGTCTCTCAGTTCAGGTTGTGCCCCTTCCACTCCTGGGCACATTTTTTGTTTAGTCTCTGTGCCTTACCTGCCTAAAATAAAAGGTGTGTGTTTAAGGTTTTATGTACTTTGTAAATGAGAGCAGGTATTCTGGTAATGGATCAGATCAAATAAAATAGGTCAATATTGTATCCAAAGCTTTATTATATTACTTTGAATGTAAAATATGACAAACCATCTTCTCCAGGCAAAGCATATTATTTTTGTCCTTCAATTGAATTGTTTTATGTAACCATATCCCTTGAGCATTCATAATCATTAATGAAATTATAATTTTAATGGTGAGTTCTAGGTAATAGATGCAAGGCAGAAGACACTGTTGGATGTAATAGAATAATCCAGGTCCTGGCTGATGAATACCCAGAATTTAAAAATTGTGTCTGCACTACGGATGATATCTGTAGCATCACAACTTTGCTTGGGAAATGGTGCAGCATTAATGAAGGTAAATAAACATAAAGTTGTAATTATGAAGACCATATCCAGTAATTTTGTAACCACCATTTTAAGTGGATTCAACTTTCTTTGAATATTCTCAAGTCTGATAAATGCCCCCCAAAAAATTAGTTATATCTTTTCTATTATATTCATGCTCCAGCATGCATATGAAAGAAAAGCCACAAACAAAGGCAATTAAATGCATGTGAGAAATTCAAATGGGTTCTAAAACTCTTGGTAAATCCACTGGAAAGCAAGAGTGAATACACAATGTGTACTGAGGGCTACTCATTGCCCTCATTTGAGAGCAACTGGATCTAGTTTGTGTATATGGAGAGACACATCCAGTACCTTCTGAATGGGAGGATGAGTGAATGGGGATGCACAGGGGTGCAGTTGTGTCACACTGTAGTGCAGGAGGAGTTTCACTACTTATAGGAGAGGCTACTGGATGTGTGAAACATAGTCACCACCTTCATAAAGCTGTTCATAATATACAGAGTGCATTTTTTAAAAATTCTATTGTAATCAATGGGCCCAGCTCCCCTCAATTTATTTTTTATTTTTCTGAGAACTCTTACCCCTTCAGAAAGCCTATCTCTGTAATTGAGAATTACTTAGTACATGAATAAATTGCAGTTTCTGGTCCAAAGTCTCCTGGCATAACGATTAGCAAAGCTGACACAAGAGAGGTAAAATCATCCATTGAATGAGAATCTGCAAAGTGAATTTCAAACTGATTCCTGGCACTGATCCATCATACTCTACTGGCAGTGCACAGCATTCATCATAATCTAAGTACTTTCATCATCATCATCATCATCATCACCATCATCACTATCATCACCATCATCATCATCTAAGTACTAGATTATATGGCCTTATTGCAGAGGGAATAATAGCATCCTGATCTGGCCCAAATTCCCTGCCCCAAACAAGAAGGATGGATATCTGAAACCTGATGTTGATGTTGTTGGAGCAGTTGCTTATGCTTCTAGCAAAATGATGTAATGTTGTATTTTTTTGCCAACTGAGATTACATTTCTCACCACTATAGAAACAAATTTGGATGGACTTACAGTAGTGATGAGTTTACCTACAAAGGATAGCATGTGGTGTTGCTAGGCACTCCCTCTCTAACTTAAATTACTATTTTAGGTAATGAATCAACCATCTTCTGGAATTGTCATTCTCTCCTTAAAAATTATGCATTTGCTTAAGACGATAATCCATGATATGTCCAAATTGTAGGTAGTTAAAATTATGTGAAGTTAAACTCTTTATCCAGTAATTTTAGTGAGGATTTTTTGCTACTGTTTTGCAGCTGAACTGTTTGAGTGGACTGTACTATAATAGCTGACAGCACACAGTAAACATGAGGAAGATTCATTAGTTTGTAAGACTCTGAAATGATTATGTGTTTACGCACAGCTCAGAATTAAACTAGGGCTGTTCACTCGTTGCAATGCATTAAGACAAGTTTCTCCTTTTCCTGAGTTTCTGTGCCATTTGATTTATATCTCTGTTTGTACCTATCTCTGCAGACGATTTGGAGTCTTTCTCAAGGCCTGAGGCCGAGCTGAGTGTCGGGGAGCACAGAAGTCCTGCAGAGCCAAGGCACTGGGAGGAGCTGGGGCGCGACTGCGGCGCGGCGAGGCAGCGCTGCCGGCGGGAGCCCCGCTGCTCCGCCGCCTTCCGCAGCTTCCAGCGGGCGTGCCAGGCACCCGCACACACCTGCGGCCTCCCCGCGCCTCCAAAGTGTTTGCCAGCCTGGAAGGAGCTCAGGAAAACAGTCCTGGGAAAGTGCACGTGCTCAGAGCCGCTTCAGGCGAGGTGCATTAAAATCTGGAAGGGAATATTTAACAACCCTTGCTTACAGTACTCTCAGGAGAGCCTGGCCTCAGGAGCTGGTGGAAATGATGGCAATGATGATGACTTTAATGCTGATGTTGATGCTGAGAAAAATCTGGACACTGACACAGGTTAGCAGTCTGAATGCTCTCGTACGTAACAGTAGTGTCTACATTCCATGAGAAAGCTTTTCTTTCCCATTTGCAATTCAACATTGAAAACAAGATCATTTTGGTAGGTTAATTTGTAAATAAATTCACAGTCTGATAGACTGCTATCATTATAGTCTGAGTAAAAATACTGTTGTCCTTCAATATGTTAATTTGATACAACCTGATCTATCAGTCGGTTTTAGTTTTTCACTATACCTAAAAACAGTATAAGACCAATAAAAATCATTTTCTAATACAAGAATTTTCTGCCAGCCTTGACTTCAGGTCATGACAAGCAGTTAGTTGAATTTGAAAGCTGATCCACTCATAAACACATTAAGGCTCTAATTTATTCACAAGAAATCTGACTTTACAATGCACTGAGAAGCTCTAAAAAACTCTTCTTGAGATCATAGGATCTATAATTATGTAAAAAATGGTAGCAGCATTTGATAAACTGTGCTTTCACCCCAAAACTTATGAATATATGTAATAATGGGTTTAGAATTTGTTAGTGGGTTCTATTTGGTCAAACTAATTTGTTTTAGTCTTGTTTATTTTTACTCCTGGCAGTATGCCAGTGAGACAGACAATACTTTAAAGTTAAAAAGCTATTATTTACAATTTATGCCTGTACCTATATCTTTTTCTTCTAGACAATATTAGTATGGAAACAAAATTACAATGGGGTTTATCTGCTCTCTCCAAACAAGGTGAGTCTGAATTTACTTATGAATCCTAATAAATAATTTTAGCTCCATTTTCAGGCAGTGTACAACGTACCTTCAGATTAAAAGTAATACTTTTCATTCAAATGGATGAGCAGGGAGTTATAGATCCAACATATTTTCAGTTAAGGTACTGGGTAGAGAAGAACCCAGAAATGTAGCAGGTAGCAATCAAGTGATGTAAATGTAAATCAGGTAACAATCATGATTCTGTCAAATTTACAGAAGCAAATCTTTTCCCATAAGCACTTTGGGGTCTAGAATTTTCTAGGTATTTTTGGAAGGTTTATTTCACAGTCTAGAAATACCTAAACTGCTGTTAAAAGTACAAAAGTGTGATTTATATTCTCCATTACTTATTATGTAGCCTAGCATAAGGCTGTACACTGGAGGTTCCAGCAGTTCCAGGAGGTTTGCTTATGAGGGCCCAGCAGTGCAAGAAACAAGTATGAAGTTACTCAATAGGCTTAAAAGAAGCAATGCTGCAAGAGCTGGATCAGAGTTTTAGGAATCAAGTTTCTTTTACTGGGAATGTTGTAGACAAGATGTCTGCCAGTCACCACTTGAGAAAAACTTTATTGAGATTTTATTTTTAAAATTGCTGTTCTTTTTAGTGTACACAACAAACAGGAGCTGTTTGGATGTGAACAGGGAGTGCGTTGAAGATGAAGTGTGTAACAAACAGTTGTCCCTGTACCTTAAAGTTTGCTCAGTAAATAAGTGCAATGTGGAAGGATGTCAAGCAGCCATAAGGTTCTTCTATGGAAACATGCCTTTTGAAGTTGCCCAAATGATGATATTTTGTGACTGTATCCAGCATGATGAATCCTGCCACAGAGCCAAAGAACTTCTCCATGGCAAGTCCTGTGCAGTTACTGTAGTTCCACCCCCATCGTGTCTGAGTGTAATCCACATGTGTGAAGACAATGAATTGTGCAGGTGAGTAGAAGTATTTTGCCCACTAAGGTGCTTTTGAATAATGATTTGGTCAAACAATGTTTATTATACTTTATATATCTCAGCTATAACAAAATTATTTTCTGCACTGTGTCTGAGGTGTTTGGCATCTTTCCAGATGTTTGTGTCAACTGTGGTAATTCCAGAAGTAATCCCACAAGTAAACTGAAATGATTGATTTTCAGAAAGGTTTGGAATCTAATGTGGGCTTTTCTTCTGCCTGTATCATGACACTTAACACCATTTCTGCTGGACAAACTATGCTATTGCAATTTTCATTACCTCTTTCTTCAGATAACACCTGCCTGTCTGCACCTTTGCCCTCCAGCAATTTGCCCAAGTTGTGTAGCAGACCAGACAAAGTTTATTTGGTAAAAGTAATTACCTTTCGAGGACAGAGTCTGACCCTTTGTACCCAACAGCCACGCAACCAACTTGGCCAGTTCAAAAAACTTTTGTCTTAATCTCAAGGGTGCTTGCAAAAAGCTTTCTAAAGTCTGGCCTGAAACATGCATGGATCACCAAACTCATGAAGGATAATGCCTTTTCAAAGTTTCATTTTATATTTTTAAAACTTGCAACAGTATTACCCATATTTGTAGTTCAACTTAATTGCCCTCTTTTATGGATGATCAATTGGCCCACTTTGTTTTTCAGTGTAGTCGCCTCGTGAATTAAAGTTTAATTTTACCTCAAAGTTGTGCTCAAATTAACCTTCAGTCAATAAACCAGGAGGCCAAGAGATAGTTTCGGTTTTGTGCAGATCATTCACATTGATATCAGTGAGAGCAGCCAAAGGGCTGTAAATGTACATCTGTACATATAGACATGTAATGTCATAATGACTGAATTCCCCATCATTTTGGGAACATTAATGTTTCCTGGCACTGAAAATAAATGCATATAATTAGCAAAATTAGTCTGTGAATTACGGCTAGTCACATCCATAAATCAGGAGATGAATGAAAATAATTCCATTAGAACAGAGGTGGCATCTGCTTTAAAACTTTACTTGTGTAATGAAAATACTTACAAAATTTTTCTAGCCAGTATTGCAACAGTCCCTGCCTTTCCATGTGACATGCTTGTGACTACTACACAATATCAAGAGCAAATTAATAACATATTTATATAATTAAGGAAGAATATTTTAATAATTTAATGTACTATATACTAGACTTTACCTTTATTATCCCCTAAAATTTAATGTGAGAGATTTGTTTTTAATTAATATCTACATTTTTTTGGTTAATTTACAATGTGTATTTTCTATTGTCACATACAGTGCTTTAAAGGCCAATTTTATTCCATCCTAACAGCAAATGAATGGAAATAATTTGAGGATATTGAACTGGGTAGCGAGTTAATTCTTCATGTAATTTATCTCTGCTATCAATTTATCTTTAAGTTCACTGAATTACTTGCACTTTTTCCTGAGACTTGGACATTTTGTATTTTGTTAGCATTTGGGAAGCAAAGGGATGTACACATTGAATGTAGATTATTTAATGCAAAATAAGTTTGAATGTTTATTCTTCCTTCACACTGCTCAAAAACTGGTCCAGTAGAACAGCACCTGGTATGGTTTCATTGTGATGACTGGTCTAATTCCGGTATTCGTATTTCTTCTCTGAGTATCTGAGACTGTTGGAATTCACACTGTTTTTTACTGGACTCTAGGAAACAGGTGCTGATTGGAAGTACAGTTGCTTTTTCTCAAAATCAGAGCAGTATTTATGTCAGCTATCACAGAATATTGCGATTTTTAAGGCTTAAGTAGTACCTTGGAAATACACTTTCTTTTAATGATGTTCATTAAATGTCTTTTTATGAAATCGTAGTTGTTAAAGTGTCATTGTACACTTCTTTTGCTTTTTTAAATTTTTTTCCCTACCAGGAAAAAATACACAACTTTTCGATCAAAATGTTGGAGACATGTCACAAAAAAATGCTATAGTGATGAAGCTTGTCTTGAAACTTTAATCAAGGATGACATGCCCTGTTCTGCCAACTCTGATTGCAAAGCAGCCTATGTCAACAGCTGGGGAACCATGCTGCATATGGAGTGCACCTGCCAAAATTTGCCTCCCGTGGAGCAGCCTTTGTGTGAGCTCTTCCATCACATGCTGCACAGCAAATCCTGCTTCAGTGACTTACGTGGGTAACACTTACAAATTTACAGAATAATTAGTTCTAAAGAGAATTAAGATGCTAATTTAGATCAAATATTTACTATATCTTTGCTACCATTGGTTTCAGCAAGATCTATAGCTGTGGGTTTTAATGACTCCATATCAAAACAAAAAAAAGGACATAAGTTTTCTTCCTCTGGTTTGGAGAAAAATTATAATAGTAGTAAATCAGTGAAATTGACTACATATCTCATTATTTGAATTTTCTGAAATAAATTCTAGAGTCCATATTAATATGCAGATTAGAAAAATCTAAAGTCTTCCTGTTTTTTACTTAACATTGCACTTTGGTGCACTGTTTTTACAAACAATATGAAGTAACATTTGTTTTTGCTTTCTTTTCTTCTTGGAGTCTGAATATTAGTAAACTTTACACATATTTAGCAACAGAATTAATTCTGCAGGAAATAGCCTCAATCGTTTAAAGTAGGCTTTAGTATTTGGTCTTCAGTAAAAACACTGGGTGTAATTAAGATGAAATATAGGTACTTTCTCAGAACCAGTAAAGGCTTTCATGTGCTTAATTAGCTAATTATTTTTGTTAAATATACATGTCTTTACCAAGCCTTTTGTTAAGAGTATTGCTAATGCAATAAACGGCAATACAGGAGCAAATATTAATGTTTTAGTCTGAATCTGCAAAGTGCCTTCAAAGCAAAGCTCCTCTTTGTCCCCACTTTCTGTGTCATGGGTCACATCACAGGTTCTCTGTCACAGGGTGGTTCCTGGTCTCCTGCAGCATAAACTGAACCTGAAGGTTCATCTGCAGCCTCTGCAGTGCTCCAGCTGCATGCAGACATCTGGTCCATCAACCAGATCAAAGACCAAAGTATTCTCTTCTCCTCAAATCTCTGACTTATCACACCAGCTATTTTGCAATATAAATTCTCTTAGGATATTTTACTTGCTAGTGCATCATGCCCTATGCCAGCTATATTCCACATGTATACTCTAAAATTACATATAAACTAACTTGGAAGAGATAATGATACCTAAATATTTCAATGAAAAGAGATAGTTCTCTCATAGTTTTATCTGATGGACAGTATTTTGAAAGCATATATGGATTGTGTGCATGCATTTCATTGAATGATGTAGCTACTCTTTCAGTTCTAGAAACTAAAACAGTACCACTGATAAGGGTGTAATTTCTTTCGTGTCACTCAAAAATTAAAATCAAGTTGCTGAAACCTTGCTCTTAGTTCAGTTAATCATTACTCCAATCCAGACTCTGAGAAAATATTAAAAATCTTATCCCCTGAAAAAGTGATAGCGTAACACACTTAGACTTGAGACCTCTAGCAGTGCTGATGAATATTATTTACTTGCTTGATTTAGGGCTGAATTTAATCGTCCAAATGAGTGAACACATCATCATGTTAGTTATTTCTTAACCTACAAAGCAAAAATATGATCCTCATGCCTGAATAATCAAATAATTGCTGACAAGCTTTTGCCATTCCCTGAAGCAAACTCAGGATAAAATGGTTTGGGGATTTTTGTGATTAAAAACTTCCCTAACCTAATTGGGACTGAAAAACAGAAGCTTATGTTTCTTGTCTTGTGCAACAATTTCCTGGTGGTTAAAGAGAAAGAATTTGGAGATCCAGAGCCTTTGATGGATCAGTACCAACTCTACAGAACACTTGCAGTTTATAGTTATTCTTGCTTTTTTTTTTTTTTCTAGATGTCTAATTGTAATGCAGCTAAACTGATGATGGTCATGGTTATGGGTTTTATTATAAAGCATGTTTTTAATGCCATTCTCTGCGTGGCAGTAAGAGATGTGGAGTGACAACTCAGCTGCAGTGCCCACCCAACCCTATCTGCTGATTTATTCCTTGGGCCTGGTGATGATCTTTGGCTGACTTTCACTCTTACAATGACAATGATCTTAAACTGAAACATTTCTGAATAGGCAAACACCCAGGGTTTGGAAAGGGGATTTTTTTCCTCTAGAACTGGTGTGAACAGACCCACAAGTGGTGTTTACACCATCCCACGTTCCTACTCTTGCATGGCACTGCCTTTGCTACAAGTGTTTGCCCTCGAGGCTGTGCTCACAGGATTGCATTTGCTGCAGACTCAGTAAAGGGCAAGAATTGTGACTGGCTGCTGCTGTATGAAGCAGAAGCACAGTGTGGATCACTGCCAATGAAGGATCAGTGTCTCAACAGGAATAAGCAAAAATGCCAGTGAGGGAAAGAAACAAATATAACTTTCCAAAATATTTTATCTCTGGGTTGTACTTTTGGATCTCACAGGAAAAACCCAAAGGACAGGTAGATTTAGTCCATTGTTATTTGTACAATGTTGCAGATTGCAAATGTGAGCCTTTCTTATATTACAAAATTTCTCAGCTTGCTATTCATGTAGGTGACCAGATGTATGCTTGTATGACTTAGCCTCCTACTCTGTAAACAATACTACTTAAGTAAACCTCCTATTTTTCATTTTAACAGAAGATATTCATTTTCAGATATATTCCTGAAATTATGCCCACTGAGAGGACAGGCCTTTGTGAAAAAATTTGTTGAAGTCTAGAAACACACCTGGAGAATAAACTGTGCCTTGTGGAAATTACTTCAGACTGTTACCACTTTCTCACCACTTCTCTTTGGTTTGCTGGACCCAAATTTTTTGGTGGGCCTATTTTTAAAACAGTTTATGTGAAAAGTGAATTTAAGCTCTTTTGTGGCAGAGAATATTTTCAAAGTGTGCTTGTCATCCATAAGAAAAACTGAGGTGTAACAGAAAGAACTGTTATGCACTCATTCAATTTGTTCATCAGGTGTCAGTAAACAGTATTTTTAAATAGCTCCCTTTATAAATACTGCAGCTGTTAGCAAAATATCAAACAGTATTCACTTATATTATTATTTTAAAGTAATATTTTGAATGGATATTTTCTTTCCAATATCCAGGTCAAATTTCTATTCAGAAGAAAGGTTTTCACTGGGTAAATACAGAAATGCCAGGGGAAAAGATTTCTGGAGCACAGCTCCATTCTTCTGCAATTAATGGTGAGTTTGGACAAGTCACTCCATGATTTTCACAGTACTGCTCTTGAGATATCCCTCATGTATGATAGAAAAGACCAAAGGTTGGTCCCTTGGGTGGGTCCAGGAAGGTGAGCTTGACCTGATGCTCCTTCATTTAGTCTGGAAATCTCCATACCTGTTTGGCTTAGCTTATATATCCATAAAATAAAGTTAATCAGACTGAACCAATTACTCTGATAAATGGTTTTGAAATAGATGTCTCACAATCACTGTATGATAATTGGGGAAAATTAAGTTATTGTGCTTACCAGAGCCTGACTCTCTGTACAGTCATTAGAGAGTAGTAGTCATAATGTGTAATACAAATTATTATCTTTGATGTCACACCTACTTCTGTCTCTCTTGACTTTCTGTAGTAGTTACCACAACAAAATTAGAAGGCACAGTAAGTGGTCTGAGAAGGGGCTTGTGTTACACCCCATCAGACTCTGCCTTCATACACAGCAGAAGGACATGCAGTATCCCATGGGCAGAAGAGCTACAGCTGCTTTTATTTCCATGCATCTACAGTAAGAAATTAAAGAACATAAAGTTAAAGGATATTGAATTAATATACAAATGTTTTCATTGCTGAAATAATATTTTTTATATTTCCTTTTGAGGGGGTCAAATTACAGAGTTAGAACACTAAAGAGCTTAATGCACAAATATCACCTCTAATGAGAATGACCTGTTCTACCTTGTGCAGGGCAGATTACAATTCTCCATACAAAACTACAAATTAGTTCCCAGAACTGATCATACAGAACATTTTTAGCTGTGAAAAAAATAATTCAATCTCTGCATGCAGTAGAAAATGAAGTGGCTTCTAACCTCTCTATCCTTCAACTATTGCTGAAGTGGGCAACCTGGATAAGGGATAAAAAGGATATAAAAATTGATTAAGAGAATGGGATTCCTGAGACCTGTATGTGCATAATTAAGCATTTGGCATTAGCATTAAAGTTATTTGAGAGTCATGTATGTCATCCAAGTGGTCTGTGTAGCCAGAGAAGAAAGTCAGGGACCCTCAAAGAAAGGAAGAACAGTCCAATCTTTTTGGACTGCATTTGCTCAAAGTATTGACTTCTCCTTGCCAATTAGAGAGGGAGCCTGAATCCCTAGCTGGAACAAGACTCTAGTAGTTAAATAATGCAAGTCATAATACAAGAAATACTGCACTAAGTGAGAAAATGCAAAATGTGAGATATTGCACCCCTGTGACTAGTTCTAGCTGCAGACCTTTACAGTGGGTAAAATGCACTTTACATTTCACTCAGAAATTCAGATATTTGCAAGAAGCAGCCTACACCCATTTAATTCTGTTCGCACTGGAGTCTGAATACTTTCCAAAAACCATTCCTTGAAGTCTTAACAGAACTTTGGATGGCTTTAGAAAAATAAAAAGAATGCTGACCAGCCTAAATCATACAATGAAATATGCTTTCTATTGTAGCTGTCATGTACACGAGATGGGAACTCTAAGCCATAAAAGTCTCATAGGAAGCCAGGTCAAGAAGAAGGATTTGATTCAGGATATCTGCCTGATGGTAAAAACCATACTGCAAATTGTTTCATAAATCTCACTGCTAAAAATCAAACTCAGTGCCCTAGATCCATATGCTAATAAATGTCCATTACTCAGGCTGCAAAGGGAGTTATCATCTTCACAAAATATTTATCTTTAATGAAATCAAATCCCAAGAAGAATTCAGGGCACAGAAGCAAAACAGTTAAGTTGTCAAATATGGCCTTTCACATGTGTGAAGAGTCTTGAAGACATTTGCTTCTTGGCGATTTTCTGCTTGAAAAACACGAGATTAAATCTGATGTGTCTACATTAAAATCTCAGAAGAATCCTTAGTTTGTCATTGAAAGATACAAGGAACTCTTTCACCAGATGAAATGAATGGCCATCTACAGATGAACCTGCTCAGAAGAAAATCAGTGTGTCTTCAATTTTTTCTTAGTTGTTTACTGTTCAAAAAAAAACAGATTTCTCTATTTTATTCAGCAGCATTGCAAATCATCCTGTTGGATAAGATTGCTTTAATAGGAGTCATTCACAATAAATAATAAATCTTAGCATATATACATATATTCAAATATATTTCTAAATAAATAGAACCATGGAAGTTGAAAAATTATTATTCCAGCTTTTGGTCTAAAAGTGGGATACCAGGATCATATAAAGATCTTGACTGGATTTAAACATATTCACATTCCCAGGAGGGAACAGGCCAACAGGGCCATCTTTGGGCTGATACAGCTCTGTTAACAAGATGTAATGTGGGCAGAGTTCAGAACTACATAAAAGTTAATGAGACTTTTCCTGTAAGCTTGAATTTGATCTCATTTTGGAAACAATATCAAAAAGTGATAAATCAAATAGCATTTCTCCAAACTTCTAATATGCCTACCCAATTATGCATTTTCAGCCTGGTTTTGGCTTTATCCTATGCAAATTATATCAATGACTTTACAGATCCAAATAATTTAAAAGATTGCTTCCTGTATTTTAGTTTGAAAAATGATTAATGTGAGAAGATAAGGATTTACTTTCCTCACCATGGAGCTTTGAGGATAAGTTGTGGGGTTTTTTTATGGAAATGGAAGCTAGAAATACAGAACACTTACCCTGTTCTTGTGAGATACAATAAAATTTGGCTCGATCCAAAACTGTTGAAATTTTGTCTTAAATTGTAGTGTTATCATATATTTCCTAAGGAGGAGTTTTGGTGTGCTAAGTATTTAGATAAACAAGTAATTGGCAGGGCTTATCTCTAAGTATACCAGCTGCTGTGGGAACTGAGATTAGTTCAGCTCCATTGACTTTAATTTGTAAGGTATCAAACACTGTCAGTCTGACAGTTTTATAAATGTAAAAAAACGTCCATGACAAACTGCAAGTAGCCAAGAAACCTCTGAGCAGAGGCTGGGATTAATCTGTTTGATGAATATACACTAGCAGCACTACTAGTAGCACTACTAGAGTAAGATTCACCAAAACCCTTCTTTGTTCCTTATAGAACTGAATCAACATCTCTTTTACCAGCAATTCATCAAAAACGTAGCAATTTTTTCAGATTTTGTCAAAAAATATTTCAGTTGGTCATTTCAGTGTTTTGTTTAATTGAAATGAAGCACCTTTTACAAATTTTATAAGAAAAAGATCCCAATGTTCTGCTGAAAATTTATTAGCCCATTTTTAACCATCCATGACTGTACAATATATGATTTGTTGGATATAATGATTTTTGTGGTAAGTGACATACTTTAAAAGTTTCCATTTGCCTAAAATATGCGTGAAAGTCACTTTCCACTTCAAAAAAGTAAGAAACTGTTGCCCCTTCAACTGCTCCTACACTTGTAAAAAGTTTTCAAAAATTGCTGCAAGTACCATTAAGATTCAGAAACTGAAAAAAAATGCCTACAAATTACTCTTTTGCTAAAACCCATCATCTTAAAGAAATGTTGTAATTTGAGAGCTAGGCCAACTGCTGGTGTAGTTTTTAATATACATTATTAGCAGTCCTTCTCTAAGATTGACCTCACCCCTCTTTCTTCAAAAATTGGCCATATTAAGTATCTTCCAGTGGGTTACTGGATTAAATGGAATGCTCATTCCATTTGTGCAAAGTGTGGTGGTTTGACCAGTGCTTTCGTTTTCTTATATTGGAAAACTTGAAATTGGGATAGTTTTTTGAGAGAAAGTGGGCACGATGAAAACTAGGCAGGTCCAATGCCCTGCTCAGCTCCTTGTTTGCCTTGCTGTGGAATACATATTCACTCTCTCTTCCCGAGGCTGCTCCAGCTTCCATACCAGCTGTGCTTGTATTATATGATACACTACACCCGCCGCATGTACGCGTTGTACACAGAAATGTCTCATTCGGGCTTGTGTGTGCATATACATAACACGTGCAACATATAATAACTGGCAACTTATTCAGAGACCAGAATATGGCCTTCTCACAGCCCAGAGAAGTGGCTCAGTGATGAGTCCAAGAATCCATCTTCCTTAGTGGATTTTTCACTGGCTCTGTAAACGGAGAGGCTCGGGAGCAGCTGGGGGCCCCTGCATTTCAATTCCTATATAAACAAAACTTACCTGATTGTACAAAGATGACAAAATCAGTGCAACACGAAAATCACAGAAAATTCTTGTAATTTTTGCTTATGGCTCTGCACTTGTGGCCACTTGTCAAGTCATCTAACCTCTACACCTCTCCATCCTTTGTCCAGGGCTTATACTACACTCTCAGGTGAAATGTTTCCTTCAGATATTTGATCAAGACCGATGGATTCATTACTTCAGGAAAAAAAAAGAGTTACTCCTCCTTTGAAAAATGAAATTTGAAACAGCTCCCAGTTTTTCAGCAGTTGGAATTTTTAGCACATAAGCTACCTAAGTCACTTTTTGGTGAGAAGCCTAACAGAAAAAGGAAACTCCATGGGAATGGGGCCCAGAAAAACAGTGTTAGGTCCCATTTTACATTAATTTGATTCTAGGCGGAGTATTGCTCCACACTGTAATTACAGTAATATGTGAAAAAGGAAAATAAGTCTAGTTGATAATTAAGAGCCAAATCTGCTTTGATACATAGAGTAAAATAAACATTTTAAAATCAATAGGGAGAATACTCCAAAGCAAAACTCATAGTTACAAGCTGTTCCCCTGCAGCAGTGAAAGGTACTGCTGTACTTATGAAGTGCTATTGTAGCAAGTATTTACTAAAAGAAGTCTGAAAATTACGTTGCATCAAATAGGAAAGGAAGAATTATTCCTACCACTGACATACATCTTTTTCCTCCTTCTAATTACTTTTGACAAAATTGATAGCTAATTAACTCATATATATATGATTTCTAATACAGATCTCAAATCTGATTCTTATTACTAAAAAAGCAAATGTTTCATTTCTGATTTTTGTTTTTATTTTTAGGTGAAAATGTCTACATTATTGCTTACTCCTCCTGCATAGCTCTCATCCTAGGAATAGTGCTGTTGACTCTCCTAAAGATCAGGTAACTTGATAGGGATATTAATCACTGCTTCTAGGAAATTGAAAAATAAACAGAAAATAAAATGTTTTTACTTAGTTAAAAGATGGACATAGTGATTGTCTTTAAAAACAGTCTAGCATGCCCCAGTGATGGAAAAAACTGACATTGTGGGTGTCAGCAGGGAAGAGTGAAATACGATATGGATCTACAATGCCCTCCATTCATCCAGAGATCCCAGGCTTTGGGAGGTTTCGTTTCCTGTCCCATGGCAGGGGAAGGTGAAATCTGAATTCAGAAATTCTGTGAGACTAAGTTCCTAGCTGCATAGCAGGCAGGGGTAATGTGAAAAGGAAATGAGAATATTCAGCATTATAACATATTTAGAAACCAAATTGTGAATGCTACTATTGTAGTTAATATTCTTGCCAAATGCTATTTTTGCTCACAGAAGTCTGTAAACAACACCCACCATCCCTGCCATCCTTTCCCTTTCCCCCCTCTCTCCCTCCTTCCCTCCGTATGAGAAACTGCCCAAACACCAATGCTTGGTAAGAAAACAGAAATGTGCATTCACTTAGCTAAATGAACATGGCCTTTTCTTAAATGATACATTTTCTTGGACCAAATTAAATGGCCAGATTTCAAGAATTGCACTGTCAGATGATAGTTAACAGAACATGATGTAGCAGGAGCTATATATAGTGGGAGGGATACTGAGTCAAATTTCATTATTAAATTCCAAGGCAGATCAAAGAGGAATTGTAGAAAAATGCAAAAGGCAAGTCAAGGATATATGGGAACAGAGACTTTCTCTTTAGGTTTGCATTTGTAGGAATATCAGCATATAAAGAAAATTCAGATTTAAAGAATATAGAAAATGGAAGAAAGAACAATGCATTAATAACAATGAAGGGGATTATTTTATACCACACTATTCATCATAAAAAGAGGGGAATTTTGCCACTGATTTCAATTAAGCCTAAGTTCAAACCAAAAGCTGTACAGTTTATTGTTGAATACATGCACATTCTTTGTTTTCAGAGCCTGCAGAACAAAATATGAGTCAAGAAGTCCCTCGCCAGACCATTCTTCTGAAACATTTATGGCCCATTATAAAAGTCACAGATGAACTACTCTGTTGCTTATGCTTTTTAAGGCTATTCCTGAAAGCCAGCCTGTTGTACATATGTGATAATAAAATATATATTAGAAAAACTACTATAAATTATGGAATTTTATAGTTAAGCATACAACATATTTTTTTATATTTATTACCTTATTTTAAGCCTTTCAAAATCTGAAAAAGGGGTAAAAAAATGGTAAAACTGTGGTCTCTCTTATTTATGTAGATTCACAGATCTGTCCTGAGCTGTATATTTCCTACATTTTTAGATGCACATGACACTGGTATACATGCTGTATCAACAATGGCAGTTTTTGAAGCCCATACTTTCTGATCTCAACTCATCTGGAAGAAATTAAAAAAAAACAAAAAACACTCAGAAGCATTTTAGAGACTTGATAAAGAGCACATATGTGACAGTGTTGTACACCAGGCTCCCAGGTACCAAGTACCCAAAGCAGCAGTCATAGCTATGCTGCCTGTAGTTTGATTGTGGAGCACTTGCAGGGTAGGAGGAGATCAGGATTACAACCCCTTTCAGAACTAAAATTACTCTCTGGAATAATGCTTTGACTCCAAAATGTTGCTGAAATTGTTTTTAATTACTCCTCCAATATGCTTCTAAAAGAAATGAATGAAGTTTGCCACTTTGAATAAAACAACCTTAGAAAGCTTTTTTTGGTCTGAATGCCCAATGTAGAAAGTCACTTGCCTGGGGCTGAAGTGCCTGCTTCCCAAGAGAGAAGCTACGACCCCTCTCATCATCTGTGTTTCCTATTCATTGTCTCTAGGCAAGACCCGAAGTGCCTAATTGTCCCCTTGCACTGTACTGGGAGTCATGGTCCCTAAACACCATTCTGGATCCCACTTTGTGGCTATGAGCTCTGGATTTCTCTCTATAGCTGAGTTGTTTTGCTAGATTTAAGCTTCTATTTACTACCAGTGAGTTGTCTTTGTTAAATCTTTGTAATAATCTGGTTCTGGTGAGCACAGAATAATGGACTGCTGTTTCTTTTTCAACTGTTACCTAAACAGCACATGTATTGTCTTGTTATAATAGCATCTGATTAATTAAGTATATTTTGAATGTGCTTAGTTTTAATTTTGTTTGAATTATCACTATATGTAACTCACCTTCAGTTTTGACCATGAGGTGACTGATCTAGGGCCACATCTAGTGCTAGATGACAGATCTAGGACTAGAAATTAATGTGATCAGAAAAGCAAGAATCTCTACTCTTCAATGTGACTTACTTCTGGCTTTGGTAGCTTGCAAAATTATTACTGTAGAGCAAAATCTGAAGTGTGTCGTTCTGTTGGGGGGAGGCTTAGAAATCTTAAACAATTATTACAACATAGGTTTTATCTGTCTTTGTGATCTGCATAAACCAAAAATGTCCTTTTTGTTTTGCAATCAACTGTTCTGTCATTACTAAATCAGCATTTGGACAAAAATACAGAAACAGAAAAGTGAAGTTAGTTTGTTAATCAAAAAGATCTCCTTTAGCGGAACAGCAATTTGCAGCATCTGGCTTAACTCTCACCAAAGTGGTATATTCACATTCTTCATTTTAAAACTGTGAAGTGGGAAGACTTCAAACTGAAAATACTGTTAAGAGTATGTTGGATAAAAGCATTTCATTATACAGGAAATGTGCTTCTTACATGAAACCTGTGCTGGTTTTCAGTCTGACTTAAAAAAACAGTGAGCCCTCCATGTCACAAAATTTGAGGAGATCCATTTAAATTCAGATTTAACTAAACTTCACTGAACAACAACAAAAAAATTACCTTCTGTCTTAGAAAATTTTTTGTTTTCTAATTATCTTATATTTAGACACTAGGAACCCAACTCATAAATGTGCTTAGACACACGCACACTCAAAAACAAGTATGTAAAATGTATTTGAAACTGAGGGTGTTACTCTGAGAGACAACAAGATATTTAGTGGCTATTGTGTTGTTCTGCAAGTTTACAGGCTCTCTCTTCAGAGATGACTTAAATGCTTAATGGGAAAAGTACATTCCCTCCACTCTATGTGTAAAAAGTAGTCTGTCAATTGTGTCTAGATGGTAGTGATTAAATAAAGGAATTTCTGCTGGGATGATCTGTATTCCTGTGATGCTGATTATACTCTAACTGCTTCACAGTTTTTGGAACAGAGAATCATAGAATCAGTTTGGAAAAGACCTTTAAGATCTTTGAGTCCGATCATGATGGAAGAAAAAGCAGTATTTTATAAGAGCTTCATTATTAAAATATTTTCCCCTGAAGTATAACAACTGCATCCATACCCAGATGAGGAACATTAAGTCTCCTTGATGACAGGATTCCCAGGACACACATCATTTTGGGTAAGGATGTAGTGTTCATCCTCTTCCCACTGGAGCTGGGACATCCCAAAGTGAAGAAATGAAGACTGACTGGGCTAGAGGGAGAAAGCACGAATTTTTGCCTTACAGCACTCTCACCTGAAAGGGAGACTGCTGGGTTCCAGTATTTCTTTGAAGATTGTTTATGCTTTTTATTGAACAATTGCTTCGAATTAGATATGTGATGATTTTTTGAGACAAGTACACAGAACTAGATTTTCCTTATATGCAGTGTGAAGCTACAAGACTAAAGCCCAAGTTTCAACTTCCATCATGCCACAGAGAGTCTTGAATTCTTCAAAAGGAACATTTTTTCCTTGCTGTCTCACCTGCTTTTGTGGGTCAAAAGAACAAGCTACTTGGATAGGCATAGGCTCAGCCTTTTCAGGCTGTTGTGGGAATCATATCCCGGTCCTCTGAGCTAGATATTAGACCAAGCTAGGAACACAAAAAATGGATGGAAGCAGCACCAACACCAGAAGATGGTGCCATAAAACAGAAAACACCATTCAGTTCTTTTAAAAAATGACTGTGACTGTCTCTCCACCTAGGGAAACACTAACCCTTATGTTCAAGCTAGTGAAGATAACTAACTGCGGCTCATGTTGAGGAACTTGAAGAGTAGCATGGGGTAGGGAATTTTGCTGTTGGCTTTGCCAAGGAAGTTCCCTCATCAGCATTTTGATGTTTCAGACCACATGCTGAAGTCATTCAGTGTCCCATGATGTGTGTAGGGAATCTTAGACATCACTTAGACGGCACAGATTTCTATCCTGCATTGGAACATCTGAAGTTAGATAATGCCTCATTGAATTTTTTCAACTCCTACCTCCATTCCTGCCTGTAGCTTTTAATGTTTAGTTAATGGAGGAAAGAAATGTTTCCCCAGTAACTTAAAAGAGATTTGTCTGCTATAAAAACACACAGGAACACCAGATTAAAAGGTAATCCTAAGAAAAAACACTCAAAATGGATTACAAGGTAACAAAGTCAACACAGACACACACGTCAGTGACAGCTTATATTTGCTAATGCTGTACGCATGAACTGGTTAGTCAGAGCTGCTTAATCTGGCATAATACATGAGCATATCAGTTTCAATAAACAGTGAGACAGATTTTATTTCAGCTTTAACACCACATACTGCAAAATCACAAATGCATTCAACCAGGCAGATACATGACAATTCCTTGACAAACATATCATCTCTTCAACGTTGGTTTCAAAGGACTAAGTTGACTTTGGCTGTAGTCCTTCTGCCTGCTGTGTTATTGCAGCAATGAAGATCAACACTGCATTACAGCAGGACTGTTGAGAAAAATAATCTTCAAAAGTACAATATAACAAAAGAAAAGCACTGATCTGCAAGTCAAGAACTGGAATTCATTTACTTCTTTCCACTGTTATACCTGTTTAGCTACTTTTTTAGATACTTCACAATCAATGAAGAGAACTTAAGGCAGTGTCAGAAATCACAGAAAAATTCAGTGGCAGAAAGTACCAATTTTCTGATATCACAGTAACTAAACAATATTTCTATCCCTTAAACTCATTGAAAAAATAGGCAGATTTTATATATTCACACTAAATCTTTGGTAAGTATTTCATTTCAACAGCACTGATCCCAAACATAAGAATTTTACCTCACAGACTTGTAGTCTTCATTCTATGACTCCTTAATACAATAATAAAAGTTTTATGAACTCAAATGACACTATTAAGAGAGGAAAATTAGCCAAAGCCTCTCTGGACTTATTCACAACACTAGAATATTTAGTTCTTATTTCATAAGCTCTGGTAATACATGAAAATGAACCATTAAAGTGCTGGTCCAGAGCCAAGTTGCCCTAGTACATAAAAGTTTAAACTACAAAGCAAGCTGCTGCTGGAAGACATTAGAAGTGTATGGGATCTGTGTCATTGCTGTGTTCTGGAAGGCACTGAAGAATGATTATGCTCATACTACTGGAACTGATCAACTTCTTCAACAAAGCACACCAGTAATGCCTTTGACAATGCAATATCTTTACTTATGATTTTTATAATGACACAGTGATAAGAACACCTGCCCATGGAAGCCAAACACCTGGATGCAAGCCCTCCACAGGCAGGGGGCTACTTCAGGGTGAAGTGACAGCAATGCATTCAGCTTGGGACAGTGACAGGGACTAAAAGAGCAGACACCACTAGTGATGGGTCACTCTGAATATAAGCATAAAAATTTAGGAAGTCAGAAGCACTGGAGAGCCTCATCCATGTCTTGACATGTTTTTGAACGGGTATAGTTTCAGCTGTTTTCCTGTGTGCTAAATTCAGTGCTGCCTGTGTGAGTGATGCATGCTCATGGCATAGCTACTGGATTAGCCTTTGATATTAAAAGCAATAGATGCTTATTTTGTGAAGCAAGAGATTAGGTGTCAAAATGTTCTTCATAGTCAAAATTATGCTAGCCCAGAAAAGCAGAGCAGCAGCATTTTGCACACCTAAAAAATGTGAGTAGGCAGAACATAAGTTGTCTCAGGATTCTCAGTCACACTAAAAGTAAACAAGGATTTTATATGGACTGCTCACCTGGATCCACAGACCTAAATACATCCCAGGTTGCAATTTTGGCACATAAACACTAGGTTTGGGGTTTTTTAAAATTCTGGCTCTATATTTCTTTCTCTCTTGTAACAATCCTGACAAACAATCTATTTGTCTGTGACCTCCACCCTGGATTACTACAACTCATGATGTGGTTGAAGCTGAACATGTGGGTAAAGTACAGGCTCCAGATGTGACTGCTCATCTTTTCCAATGCTTGCATCATTACAAAATAACAGATTTGCAATTAAGGCTCTCCACAAGTTTCCAAGTAGTTTCTAAAACAGACCCAATAAAGAACTGAGACATTTTAGGTAGTTCATCCACATGATTTAATAAGTACCCTGTTTCACTGCATAGGAAGAATCAAGAGCCTTAGAATTGCAAACCAGACAATCCAGATGCTGAGAAGCCTAGGATGCATTGTTCAGAGGCATAAAAATGGACACTATCCATTCAGTTCCTTACTTGGCTGATAATTGAAGGCCTCACCACCACCCTCAAGGAAAAGAACTCTGCCATCTGTTGCAGAAGCACTGACATTCTTTTCTTGTGATTTTTCTGGTCTTAGGAATTTTTAATTCCATTCTACCCAGTGGCACAAATTCATCCAGATTTACTAGAAAGTGTGTTCTTTTTCAGGTCATAATCACAGGATAAGCTGAGTTGGAAGGGACCCACAAGGATCATCAAGTCCAACTCCTGGATCCTGTGCAGCACCATCCCCAAGAGTCACCCCATGTTCCCAAGAGCTCTGTCCAAACACTTCTTGAACTCTGTCAGGCTGGTGCTGCGACCACTGCCCTGGGGAGCTGTTCCAGTGCCCAAGCACCCTCTGGGTGAAAAATATTTTTCTAATATCCAACTTAAACCTCCCCAATACAACTTCAAGCCATTTCCTTGGGTCCTGTCATGGGTGTGTATTTAATCTCCCCAGGCTGAGCAGCAAGCTCAGTCTCAGTTCAGTTGTTTAGTCTCACATTCAGGTTTGCATCAAAACTGGTTGGTTTTTTTTCAAGGGCTGACTTCACTTTCAATCTTTGAAAAGCTCAATATTGTTTATGTCAATTAAACATGCTTGCTCAGGGGGTCTTGGGTGGAAGAAAATTCATCAGGACCTACATGAAAACTGCATACTTAGTTCAAAATGAGCCAATTCTGTGCCTACAGAGAAAACTAAACAGGAAAATTTATTATTAAATAGGAAAATATCACAGTAAGGTTAGTCACCTTCAGGGGTAAATGGCACCTAAATTAGGGAGTCTTTAAGATGTCAATTCTGGCACCATGTTTAGGCTTAGCTACTAATTACTAGACTGAGTACAGTCTAAGTACTGCCTCACCTCTTCATTGGGTCTAATCCATTACAGAATTTTTATGTCCATGAATTGTTCAAGACCTGGTTTTATTTAAGTTCATATTTTGATATATGAGCTATAGTGGCTGCTAAATAGCAAAGCCTCAGCTGAAACATGGGAAAAAGAAGAAAGAGCTTTTTTGTGGTGATCCAACCATGCATCCAGGGCAGGTCAAGAAAATCAGGGTGTTCACACCTTCAGGAGTACTTGCATGTCTTCTTACTAGACTCTGCAGGAAAGATTTAGTATTTTGGAATGATAGGCAAAATATTTCTTGCCTCATCTGAACACATTTCTTTGTTTTTCCTTTGACTTTTACCATGAGAAGAGTGAAACAAAGTAGCTTATATTAATTCTGACTATCATTACAGCATAAACAAGATAGAGGTATTATATAAAATTTATACCTTTGTGTTGCCTGGAATGCAAATACTGACTTTCTTAAGCTATGCCAATTCTAAATGACACAACTGGCTAAAAGATCTCAGAAAAAATTCACTTTGGTATTTCAAAGGCAAACCGTGACTTAGCTGTCTGTAACTCGGCAGACTTGAGCTCCAGACAAAAAATTTTTCAGCCTTTTCTTTTTTTATCTGTTATCTTTCACTTTCTTTCATTTTACCTTTTGACAAGATTTCACATTTTTGAGAAAAATTGAGAATATGGATGAAGACCACAGTCCAGAGTTTTAGATTTTCATGTCAACAGGCCATGTTCAGAAAAAATACAGATCAAGGTTAAGTACACAGAGAGGTACAGACACACAAACAACCAGTAAGAGTACTGAAGTTTCAGGCTGAAAAACATGACAGCATTTTCATGGCACACTTGAACATTTATAAATAAGATAAGGCTCTTTGAATTTGTCCATTTGTTCTTTATTGATCTAAAAACGACAGTGCAGTTCATTGGCATCTTGTTGAACTAAGGCATTTAAAAGAACAGTATCATTATCAGTAGAACACAAAAAAAACCTTAAGTGGTCTCCTTTGTGTTAGCTAGTCCAGCAAAATACTATTAACCTAAAAAACCTGTGACTTCTGAATGAGAATATCAATTCATAGCCTACAGAATGAAAAATCTAATTGTTTGATGAAACCTTGGATGACAATGTAGCCTCTTCTACACCACTGGACCTGAATGATGCTGAAAACCTTGCCAATTTTTATTTGTTTCATATAACTGGGTTTTAACAATTTTACCAAAAAAAGGCAACTACAACAAATTTAACATATGTAACAAATAAGGAAATTTGCAAGAGAATTTGAAGGATCTGGCAGAGTGCCATTCACCACAACGTCTTGGAACAAGATAAAATCATCCATAATTTAACAGATGTTAAATAAAATTTAAAAGAAGTTCTATTGCTAAAAAATTCTTATGGTAAATTCAGATTTGGCTCTGTGTTCATAACACAGTGACTTGACAAGTGAAAAGCGAGAATTCAGATAAATAAAATACATAATAGAATGGCCACACACAGTGTGAGATCCCATAAACTACTGAAAATATTTGTACTGTTCTGAAAGACATCTTGATTAAAATTTAACTATGTACTCACTGCTTCTACCTGGTTTTCCTGAAAAGAAGTAAAAATTCAATTTAAATCATGGTAAAATGTCCTAGTGTTTGTACATTTTTCTCATCTGTAGAAGTACCAAGTACAGGGTTCTTACTACAGTCATTTATTTCTTACTTACAAATCAGATAATTCCTGACAAGACAGTACAGTACAATAACTCCTCCCATGAAAAAAAAAATACATAATTAGTTCTATTTTGCTTCTTTGACACAATGGTTTTCTTGTTTCTTTTCCTGATGCAAATGGCCTTGGTCAAGATAAATGGAAAATGTAATCAAGCTGCAAAAAGAAAACTCTGTTTAATTGGTAGTTCGAGTACTGAAGGAAGCTTGTGCAACCTTCGAGTTTGTTTTCTTGTTCAAAGCTGTGCAGATGAAGTTTCCAGCTTCCATCACGGCACAAAGATTTACTCCCTAAAAAAGAGGTGAAAAATGTTAAGAATAATAAATGCACATGTTGAAAATGCTTAGACTCCAAGATTTTTGCTCCAGGGTCTAATTTTTGCAAACAAAGGGCCTGATTCATGTTATAGGTCAGTAATGGGGATCAGTACAGCTACAGTGATTTATGGATAGTTACAGCTTCTAGTTGTTCAAAAGGTTCTGCTACTTTGAGAGTGATTTCTTGTCCCATCAGCAGTGGACCAAATACTGGAGTAATACCTTTCAACCCCAAAAGAATCTGGAATAAAGAACTGGAATTAGAACTAGAAGTTAGAAGAAAAATATAGTGTCTAAATATGTGCTACACTTATTTTATCATCCAACACTATAAAGCTTCATGCTTGCAAGTGCCCCACTAGCAGCTCAGGAAAATGGAGGAAAGACACTGGTATTGGCAACTGAATCCAGGAGAAATGGGCTCCTGGATTCTCTTGAATTACTATAATCTCCTTCTTGAAGGAGTCCATTTCAAAATCAAATTACAATTTATCTTCATAGCATAGATGAGAAAAAGCTCACAACTGCTTCATCTGCCCATGCTAAAAAACATGTCCTTTGAGCTACTGTTTTTAACTGTGATACATATCAGCACTTCTTGATTGCTAAAATTAAATCAGATCATTGATTAAAGATGCAAAACCACTTCATTATAAGTTTCCTTTATTATTCATGTATAGTAGAAGTTTTAAAGTTAGATCATCTAAGTGATATAAATACTTGCTCCAAAGATTGCAATTTGAAGCCAGAGAAAAGTTCCTGTACAAAAGATGAAAAAGGAGACTTTGAACTACCAATACACCAAGCAGTCGTTCAAAATTGGGAGAATATCACTCCATTAAAGAGTACAAAGTGTATTGCACCAGAAATTACACTTTCATCACACTTCCAAATTGATGCACTAATATTCAGACCGAAACCTGACTTAAATACTTAATCCTTTAATTGGATCAAGTTCCAGGTTCTGTGGTAAACTTAGCCTTTTTCATTCTTGAAATAGGCTAAAAATGTTAATGAGAATAGAAGGGACTTAGCAGAAATGTAATCAAAAACATTTTTAATTTGAAAAAAAATGCTACCACCATCTAAACCATATAGTTCAAAGACATTCTTTTCTTACAATCTCATTTTAATACAGTTATAACGAGGTTAATTTCAGCTTACTTCGTTTATCCTTTATGGATCATTACTTAGATTTACTTTGTAAAGTGCTATCGTACATAACATAATCTAAAAAAATTTAATCAATCAGTGCTTTTTAACAAGGAAGAAATGAGCAACATACCACCATAGACATACTTGGTAGTTAGATTATGGAAGATGTCAAAATAAACTCCCCAAACTACACAATAGTCATGTTTCCATCACTCTAGCACTGCATAATGTGATATGTGTTAGTAAGAAACATACCTTCACAGTTCACATTCATTAAATGGAATACATGAAAATCTTCTTTTTATACTGTCTTCCTTAACATAAGTACTGTGAACCAGAGGGGACGACCATGAGGGCACAAAACCCAGCATTCATTAGCATGACTTAGAGATGGGAATGGGATAGGAATAGGTGTTTGTAAGGTTGTCAACAAAATAATGTGTCTGCAGATAGATACCCAGAATGTACTTACTAAGTATACTGGGTAATCACTCCATATATCCAGAATTACTCCTTCACACCAAGGAATTAATATCCCCCGAGAAAACCTAAAGAAAAGTGCCTCTAATATTATCTACAAACTGCCTTAAATCGCAAAAGCTTCTACCAGAAGGCAAAATCCTTTAATTCTCATTGAATTCAAAATTATTTCATATTTAGTCAGCCAAAGATTAATTTCACGTGTCACTTCTTGTTTATGTGTTCTGAAGAACAGTACAGAAAAAGCATCATTTATTATTTTGGTGTATCTAGTCAATCTGAAGTCAATAATTCACAGATATCACAGAATACTCTGAGTTGGAAGGGACCCACAAGGACCATCAAGTCCAATTTTTAAGTGAATGGCCCATATGGGGATCAAACCTGTGACCCTGGAGTTATCAGCACCATGCTCTGACCAATTGAGCTAAAATAATGTATGGTTAAATACTGTCCAACATTGCCTGATGTGAAAACTTTAGTGTATAGTTGAGATTAACATAAGAAAGTGCTCCTTGCAAATAGACAACATTAGCAATTATGACTTCATTTTGTGCAATTACACAAAAAGGAACACATTAACAGTTTTCTTCAATAATGATTGTACAGAATTGGCAATGGTACCAAAAACAACCAACATTATAAAGACAAAAGATCATATATTATGGTAATAACTTTGAGGGTCCAGGGCTCTCATCCAGTAAAATACTCTTTATTTATTGAGCCAGAAAGCATTCACAAAGCAAAGCCTTGTGTTTTGCAATTGCATAATCTAAAATATAAAATAAAACAAAACCTAAATAAAACCACCACCAAACCAAATGAAGAACTAAGCATTTGAGGGTGCAATTGCCTCCATGAGATTTGGTATCACCCTTTGGGACAAGCTGGACTCTTGCTTGGCCACCAGATTTTTAACAGATTAATCAATCTTATCAAGAAGCCTGAGGCATGGTATATTTCATATAATCAGACTAATTTTGCTTAATTACTTCCTTTTGCTATGAGTCAATTAGAAAGTTCAATGAATATTTTGCCCAAGGAAAGACTATACTGAAAGCCTAAGATGCAGAGCAATGTAAAGTGAAATGCATGATTTCTCCTCCTTATTTCAAAGAATTGTGTTGTTTCAAAAGAATAAACATCTTCATGAAGAAAAGCTACCCCAAAGTGTACACAAATGGTTCAAACCAGACTCCATTTGTACAGTGGACACCTGTGATTGAACATTTTCTAAACATGTCTGACATGTATGCTGAACTCCCTAAAAAGCAAATGAGAGCAGATAAATGCTTACAGTAAACTCTGTAAGGCACTGAATATGCTTTAACAGTGCCCAGGGAATGTGTAATTCAGAAAGAAGTTCTGTAATCCTTTCATTTCAAGGAACTCCATTGGCATGTACACCACACAGAACTGCAGCCTACAAACAAGTCATGTGTTCCAATGAGATCCTCAATAATTGAAATCTTCCTATTTCGGATGTCAGGCATTTAGATTTCTTTCTGCAGTAGTTTAAATGCAAATCACACACTTTATAGTTTTGGTAGTTCTTAATATGTTCTCCTTTGAACCTGACTCTCCAAGTCTATGTGTAAATTAAACTAAAGATACTGCAGTGCCCAATTTAGCACAAATTCATTATGTCACACAGCCAGAAAAATGGGGACCAACAGGAAGACCAAGGACCACATTTATTGAAGAAGGCAGTAACTGAGTCCAAGGAATACAGAATAATTAATATGCAAACCAAGCCAGGGGTACTAAAAGTGTGCTCTTGAGGTGTGGATGCTCACTGGTAAGGTTCATTAAAGTGCAGCTCAGTGCATAAAAGCTGCTCTGCCCTCTCCTCCAAGAACAGAACTGGTAATAAAAATGACTGTGAAGCCTCCTAGCCAGTTACAGGTTCTGTACAATTTTGAAATATATTAAGTGGCTACCTGAGAAATAATAATGTCCTATGCTTGGGTGCCAAACACCACATTTTTTTTCAACTTTTAAGTCAGAAAAAAATGATAATAAATTAATAAGCACTATGAGCCAAATCCAAAACTGTGACAAAAGCTGAGATCTGCTCAATCTTTCCACTGTTGAGATAATCAACCTCCTGGATATCCAATCCAATATCTATGGTACTGAATTTTTTGTGGCTACTGAGACAGAGCAATGACACAAAACAGCTGCTACTCAGTTCCTCATAGCTCCAGGTAGGAAGAAGTGAATTTTTCAAATTACGTTAAATACACAAGCCATTTCTAGTCTAAAATGCCAATGAAGACATCATCATTCCTGTTATATGTCAAGCCATATTAAAGCATTTCATTTACAAAAACTGGGCCCTGAATATTTTATTGAACAGCACAAGTTATTGTGAGGTATGTATCATATATTTCCTAGAAAAATATATTTTTGTCCTTTAGGTCTTAAGTAGAAAGTAAAAATATCTTACTGTGCTGATCCCCAGACCATTCAGCATGTATATCACATCCTCTGTGGCTACATTTCCAGTAGCACCTTTTGCATAGGGACAACCACCAAGTCCTGCAACAGATGAATCCACTACAGAAACTCCCATCTGGAAAATAACGGCACAAAAATGAAGCATCAGCACAGAGTATCATTTATAAATTTTCATAAATGGCAGGCCATATATATTAGTTACCATGCATAACATACACATTTGTCCACAAATGGATGTGTTCCTTGGAGGAAATTCCTCATAATGGCTTTAGTCCTGACGTCTTTATAAGGTAAGACTTTTCAAACACAGGATATGGAAGAAAGAACTAATAGTCCACTACATGTGATTTTGGCAGATAAGATGATTGCTGTTTTATAGACAGAGGTATAAGTCTTTTCTCTCTTTTTCTTTCAACTTGGTATTTTTAAATAACCTGCATCTAGTATGAAAGATTTTCATGCAAAAGAAACCAATCAATAGAAGTTCACTATAGATATACATATATTCTAAGGTTGGAATATTTTTAAGAGAATACTTGGTGCACATTTAAACTGGACCTAAATTACGACTTGAAAAAACACTCAACTGTGGTAAATTCATGTTTGCTTTTTATTTTATTCCTGCTTTATTCAAATGTCTTCTCTCTTCTGATCCAGTCAGCAAATTCATGATAAAAAGTAGTGAACCCAGTTACCAACTCCACCCAGGATATAATATTATATTTCCTATGTGATAAAGTCTTCCCTAGAAGACTGATAAGGGAAGGGACAAAAAACTGAACCAGTGACTTCCACTGATATATTTAGTGAGCTTTGCACCCTCTTCTTTCTATGATTTGATTTTAAAATAAAGCTGAAACTGGAAAGCAATCTTTTTCTGTTACAACGTTAGGCATGTGATCCAGGACACTAGATCTCACACCTTGTCAGAGAAGGCTCTTCAGCCTTCCCCTTTCCTCTGGAGACATTCAGGCTCTACAGATAATCAGAAGCAGGCTAGGGAATTAGGCACAACAATTATTAGGTCTTCAAAGATACAAGCTCCTCTCTGCCTTAAATGCACTAGACGGTTCTCTTCCCCATAGGAATAATTTAGACAGGCATACACCAAAACTGTAAGACAGGTCAGGCAGATTGAAATTCAGGACAGGAGTTCCTGTGCAGAGATAAATTTTCAAAACCCCGACTTTGGGTATGGAGAGATTAAGAGGTTAAACCACGCCTGTTACCTGCATACGCAAGTCAGGAAGTTTGGTTTAGAGTCCTGACTGCACAGATCTCTCTTCTGAGGAATCTACTTGTCCCTGCAGGTTGCTCTGGGAGCCTAGGCATCTCCTTCTCCTTCTTTCCTAGACATGCACACAGCTAGCTGGCAAGGTAGGCAAATGATACATCCTGCATGTTGCAGTTGGCTAAGTCCCCTTTCCAAAGATACCTATTAGTTGTTTTTTTAGTTCTGAAATAAACTACCCTAATGTGAGGGTTTTTTTGTATTTGCTTCTAGTTTTAATAGTGCATTTCATAGTATTATCATTGGCCCTACAGGGTCTTTGAACTTCCAGCATCTCTGCAGAGCAATAATAAAGAATGAAGTGTTGTCCCAGATCCTATTTTTGGACAGAGAATATTATCTTGATCAAGGTAGCTGCTCAAAGCCTGTAATAAAGACCTCAAAGGAGTCAAAATTCAGAACTGTGACAGACAAGAGAGTGCTATTTAATATTGCTCACACAATGAGAGTCTCTAAAAAGAGATCGTGTACTTAAAGCACACTAATCTGTGACTTACAGAGTGAATCACCAAAGTGCACATTTCATGTTTCAGCCACTTGTCACACTCTTTGTGTAATCCACCAGTCACAAAATGTGTTATATGACACATCTATGTCCAGTACACAGAAGATATGCATTCATGATAAATTCTGTCTCTTTTTCCCTAGGTGCTAAGATTCATACATTTACTCTAGAAGACATTGCTCCAAGCTCCACAGTGGCAGCTTTCATCTTGAGAGTGTCCCTGCAGAGACATACATAAGGCTTCTTATTGGAAAGATTTAGGGCGTGGTGAAGTCCTGCAGAAAAAGGTGTCTAATGTGGATGTATAGGTTGATACAAGTATGATCCCACTACTCTGCCTGCTCTCAGTCTGATTTTAAGATTTCCATCAGAAATTGTTTCAGAGATGAAAAGATAAAAGAAAGTGTCTTTCATGGAGGTTTTCCCAATCTGTAAGATTATGTCATAACTGCTAGAGCATTCTTCTTCATGTACTCATTTTCAATAACTTTCAAATGGGGATAAAACTATAGGCAAATAATGTGGTGCTGTACATCATGGCTGTAAAATTCCCAAGGAATATCAGCAGACTCAGAAACACCTTCAGTAGCCTATAAACAGTCACTTTCTAATCCCAGAAAATTATCTCAATAAACTCTTGTCCTTTTGCACAAATGTGAAAAAGTATCAACTAAATAGTATTTGGTAAAAAACAGCCAAAAAAGTCAGTAACCTGCTCCAGTCCTTCACAGGGCACTCACTGTAAGCAAAATCAAGAACCATATCCTCCAGCATTAAAAGGGCATATTTTCTAAAGGCATTGAATATATATACATATTAATTCTTGATATCCTTGTACAAACACTAGTAATGCCACCGTAGTTCTGAATTTGCAGTGCAAATCTAGCAGCAGGGGGGTACAGGTTGCTTATAATTGTTTGCTGAAAGTGTTGGTGACTCTATGGGTGGATACAAGATATCACAGCCACTTGAAGGTAACATTAAACACCTTTGTCTAACCACACCCTGCTATTTTCAGGCAGCCTTATCTGAGTTATTCAAAGTATCCTCACTGGAAGCTGAAGTAAGCTCAGATAATTTATCTCATAGTAGATGCAAAAGCATATAAAACCCTGATGCCTTCTGCTGGTTAAGAAGTGGGAGTAGTAATGTCCACATGATGGACAGTGATAACTGCTCTGTCTTTTAAATCAATGACTGTTTTGGCTAAATATAAAAAAAAGAGAAGGTCTAATAGCACCTTTACATTAGTAGCATCCTTGGAGGGATGGCTTTAACCCTAGTACAGCACACTTAATCCATTACTTCCCAGAAACCATGTATAAACATGAAGTCTCTAAAATTGTATCTCTATCAGGATGTATTTGCTATTTGAACATTAAGCCAGTGATAGACAAGGTCCAAACATGACATATATAATACAGCCACCCTGACTGACCTCCAAATCTGACAGTTCTTCAAATCAGTGGTGATAATATGCAGTGAGCAGGTGTCTCTCCTTTAAGATAACGTCTTAAAAGTTCTCTTGACAATGCTTTTCATAGGATATCTACTGCAATATACTAATATTTCAGCAACAGGGTCAGCTGCATCTGTCTGCTCTTGCATGTGGTACAGACAGTTATAATGTGTTTGCTGACTCAAGTGCAGAATCACCCCAGTTCATCTTCAGTGTGGCCCCATTAAAAAAAAAATCCTTAAATAATCCATTCTCTAAGCTCCAATCTAGCAGTGCTAAAAACAGATGTTGGAAAACATCCCTCAGCAGTGCTACTAACTAACTAATTTGGAGGCTGATATTGCAGCCCAGCCTGTCCAAGCACAGAGTCTGAAATAGCACCTAATAAATAACTCCTCTGCACATTTGAGCAGCTATGAAACTGTTTTGCTTTTGCAGCCATTAAAAGCACAAGGAGCTCTAAAGCAAAACCTAAAAATTGACAAAATATGTAAAACAAGGTATTTTCCTTCATCACATCTTCCATATTTGTCAGACTATTACAGGAGATAATGAGTTTCAATCCTTTTAGCAAACCAAGCTTGCAAAAAATTCACTGTCAATATGACGTTTAAGAAATCCACAGTCTCACTGTCACTTCCTGACAGGCACCAAATGGTGCTGACATTCATGAGAAGTTGTACTGCAGCTATTTCATAGGATATGTCCTAGATGAGCACTCACGGAGCTGCTTACATATGGACATGTGTGGGGGTGAACAATGGCTTGGCTTCCAGGACAACTATAGTACTTCAATATTTTTTGATAATCACAAAATTCCTGACAGTGGTTCCTGAACACCTTCCAAACATTAGCTTTGGCTAGCTTTAGCTTACTCTCTGGAGAAGGCAGAGGACTTTTTGCTCCTGTCCCATGCTAACTTCCTAATTCCCCAATGAGAAACCAAGGAATTAAATTCATCACCTTTGTCAAACAGCCAATTTTAACAGGAAACCATTATTGCCAGTGAATAATAAATGCTTCATGTTTCTCAGTTTGCTTTACTAGCTCCCCATAACTTCTTGTTGGGACAGTCAGTCTCCTTCCTTACTGATCTTTAAACCTGGTTTGTCTGGCAGAAGTTTAACTTTGTTTCTCTCTTAAAAATGGCAAGGTCAGCATCAGTAACTCCAGGAAAGTACGTGATATAAATCAGAAGCTATAAATCAGGTCTTTCATAGATTAGACTTCTTCTAAACGATGAGATTTTGAAAGCGTAATACCAAGGATACAAGGCATGCATTAAACAGGAAAAGATTTGTGCCACAAAGTCAAGAGGCCACAGCACTGTGGCCAGTGTCTTAAAGACAGATGCATGTAGATATGGCAAAGAATGGCTGAATTAGTTCAGCTTTTGTCCAATGAAGGGGGAAGGCAGGGAGGAAGAAGCAAGATGCGTCAGGTCAAAGGCTGCCCACACAAAAGGCAGTACAAGACTATTTAATCCTGCAGCCCAGTCGGTGCCTAGCTGGCACTCTTGGAATGGTGTGGTTCTGCCATATTACTGTGTACCCCTGGCATCAGTCAGCTGCTGTACCCATTATTATATGGCATGCCACTGGCAGAAACCTCCTCTCCTGCAGAGAGACAGAGAGGTCACCACAGAAACAGAAATAACTATGCCAGCAACGCTTTGTAAGGTACAGTGGCTACAAAAACCCTTTCCTAATTTACATTGCCAAGCTGTCTAAAATCAAAGCTTGCTATTCTCCCATATTTCAACAAAATAAATGTATGCAAATAAATATTATTTTTGTATTTACGAAATTAAAGCATACTTTTCTACGAATAGGCAATAAAATGGGATAACATGTCTCTGTGAAATCCTTGAAAGTTATCTGCATTTCCTTTCTGCTTCTTTTTTTTCTCTGCTTTTGCTAAAAGCTAATACATCACAAAGCTGCTTTTCAGAGTCAACACCATCCCTACTGACCACAGGGTGTCACTGTTACATCAAAATCTCTAATTTCCCAGTTCACGTCGTTTGAAAATTAATACATTCATCGGAGGAAAAAAAAAAATCCTTTTCTTCCAAAACATATTGAGATGCAAGCAATTTGTGGGCAGACGTGCCACATAAAATAGGTTAATACTGCATTCCTTTAACTTATTGTACACATCTTTTCATATTGCTACTGACACATTTATTATAAGCAAAGCTGGCAATGACATCTAGAGTTAAAGTTCCCTAACACTTTCCGTCATAAGGCCCCACTTTCAGTTGTTTATTACTTTGTCAGCCTTTAACTGCTGGAACTTATATTTTCCATACCTTGTCTCTGCCTCAGACTGGATTGTTTTGAAAGTTTTAGTGAAAAATGGGCTTGGCAACTTCCGGGAACAAGTTTTGGGGAAGAAAAACACTCTGTTACGTTAATATTCAATAAGTTTTACATGAGTTTCTTGGAGATATTTTTGTACCTTTGCACTCTCAAGTTTGGCACAGTAGGGATACTGATCTTAAGAGATCCCAGTCTGGACTTAGTTACATGCTTAGGGAAGTTCCACCTTATTTCCACCTTATTGTCAGGAACTGGTCAGTCTGAGAGTTAAAATGTCCAAGGGTCAAGAAAGCAGCAGCTGACCATGATTTTTTCTTAACCTCAACACGAATTGTGAAGCAGTTTCCCTGAGACTGAGTTGGAAAATCTGTGTCTCTGACTGACAATGCACCACCTGCACAAAAAGCCTGAGCCGTGAGGTCTGGTTTTGGTTCTTCAGAAAGCATTCATAGATGTTTAGGGGGAATCAATTCCATTCAACATTAGACTGATTTTCAGATTTTGGAATGCTAAAAAAAGTCCTATGCCATAACACAATTAGTGAAGCAGATGTTCACAAATCATTATTCTTATTGCCTAAACAGGCTTATTGTGCTCTTTTTAGGAATATGTGCACTCTTATTTAGAAGCACTGGGGTTTGCTGGTGTGGGGCTGTGTTCAACTCGAGCTCTGCCTTGCTAAGGATCACAAAGCTGCAGGGGGAGCAGGAGGCACACCAAGGTCTTCTTAGAACCCATGAAGATGCAATGATCATCAAAACAGTAAGCGACTTTCCAGCCTCCCTTCCTTCCCTCCCCAGGCAAGCCAGGGCATTGCCAGATGCTGCTCTGACTCACAGTAAGTAGCTACTGCCCCGGATGCTCTTCAGCAGAAGTTCTGCTCTCAAGCAAACCTGCGATGGTTTAACAATTTATCTGCTTACTACATCATGAAATAACCTGATCTATAAAGGCAAGTTATTTGTTCTATAGACAAAACTTTGACACAGATGACCAGTGAAATAGGTAGGGCAGGGAAGATAATAATCTTAGGATCTGGAGGGAAAGGGGGAACTAGACAGAAAAGGCAAAGAGAAGCTTTGGGGTAGGCTGGGATAGAACTGTCTAGCCCAGAGGTGCAACAGCTGTGCCAGCTTGCCTGTGCCCTACATATCATCAGGTAACAAGGTTTTTCTCATATGCTACATGCCACTGTACATGAATAAAAATAAACTGGAAAATAAACAGAGGGCTTTGAATCGACAGGGGAGATTATGGACAGGGAAATGATTACTTCACTCCATGGTAAAATTACTGACGGTAGCTTTGGGAGAGGAAAATTTAGCTGGGACTGGATAAAGAATGTTTGGAGCTGCTGACTGTTAAGATCTAATGAAGAAAGAAAAAAATATCCATTTACTTCCATGGATGGCTCATAGACGATAAGCTGAGTAGACACATACTCACTGAAATAAAACGGCTGAATTATCATAATATGAGACATCAGCTGAGAATGAGTTGAATGAAGGACAGAACAGGTAAAAATCAATGTTTGAGATGCAGGCTGCAGATAGTGCACTTGTCTGTGAGCCACAATTCTGAAAAGAGCAGAGGACTACTATGAAGAATCAGGGAAAGGCACTGATTTGAAAGGCCTAGGATTTGATGTGCAGGTGGCAAATGGGGAACATGTAAATCTCTCAATGAAAACGGCCAATCTGACCCAAGCATAACAGTATTTGAAAAGGCTCCTTTTTTTCCCTACATTCAGGGAGCACATAATGAAGTCAATCTATCTTATGTACCCCTTTTACTGTACCTGTACCTTAGAAAGAAACTACAAATTCTTTCGATCTTGGTTTTTTTTTTTTGTCCTCACTAGCTTCTGCCCACTCCCAACCCTTCTAGTTACTGGAAGAAGTAACAATTTGTGTTGAGTGACTTTTCAGCTTAGCCCGGGTGACCAAATTGTTACTGTAGGTGTAATTTCTCTCACTTATAACCAGAACACTTGCAGCATTATGCACTAAGTGGCAGTGGACACTACCTTGTATCAATGTGAGCAAACAAAATAGATGGATGGCCGAAAACATCTATTGTTTTAAAATAAATTTGCAGCAATGACAGCATTTGTAAAAACACAGGGGAAGTAGAGCAGAACCATTTTCATTCCACATTATCATATATCAGCATCGGGATATCTAAAGGAACAAAATAACCGCATTTAAAATGTCATCTGACTTCAGTCTGAATCTTCATGTATTGTCACATTTTTCAGATTATTTTAGAATGTACTACAAGGATATGTAGAATTTTGAATCCTAGTTTGGTCTTTACATAATCCATAGTATCTTTTGCATTTTATATGTATATTCAAAATAGATGCTTTGTATTTGGAATACATAATATATTTTTATAGCAGTTATTTTCTAATGCAACAGATTCCTTTTCTCATTTCTGGAGATAAATCTCACAACAGAAATGAACAATTGTGCTCAAGATGAACAGATAAGTATCTACATCATTCACTATCATACATAGTACATACATAACATAGTAGATTTAGAGTCAGCCAAAAATAATTTGTACAGTTAATGCTGTTAAATAAAACCTGGACTTTTTATTCAGACTTAACTACTATTTCAAATCTCTCTTAATTCTATTTTCAGAGTCCCTTGAGTGAAACAATACTTTATTCTGCTTTAGTATATAGGATATACGGAGGTTCAGAGACTCTGCTCACCAATATTCATTGACAAACCATACTCAGCATAAAGAAAAGTGGATTTCCAAGATGTATGGCAAATTAACCTTAAAAAAACCAAACTCCTGGCATTCCTTACATCTTCTGGATTGCACAGGTGCACATCCATCTTCTCCCATATATGGAAAATAAGAACTGCATCTTCCATTCAAACGCTTTTAACTTATTTACAGCTAGACTGGAGACAATATTTATCATCACAAAGTATAAAGCCAAATGTCCATTTTCTTCAGGAGCACCAAAGATTAACAGATTAGAATGTTTTCCACATGTCCACTTTACTGTCAAGAGAATATTAAAGAAGTTTTCCAGCTTCCGCAGCTCAGCCAGATGTCAATGGATCCCACAGTGAAGCAAAATTGGCAGAGTAGCCTTCTCATGACCCCAGCATTGTTTTATCAAGGATCAGTTTAAAAGTATAAAGGGCCATTTCTTGCTGAGATCTGTAATGTTTTTCAGCCCTTTCCCCCTGCAATTACACAAAAGTGCTGACTTTGTTGAACTACTGATATGCAGTAGTATTTCTTATGACTTCTCTCACACTGTGCTGTAATTGCTGTTTATGTTGGCACAAGAAAAGTACCACATCTTGTTTCCACTGTACATTTCCGGACTCTGGTTTCAGTAACATCAGTGTAGGATATTGTACTGGGCATATGTTTTGTTGTGTAAACATTAACTGGTAATTTACCCTGTCAATCTCCACAGTATGGCTTCTAATTACCAGAGGTTGAGGGGCTTCAGATGGACATTTTACAAAATATTTACAGCAGCTATCCTGCTTCTTCTTTTTTTTCCCCTCCACTTGTATTTGTGTTTTGAAAATCATTGCAAGAGTAAAAAAACCACTCCATCAAATGCCATAAAACAAAACCCAAAACCAAATGTATTCATTCTTGTGCACCTCATTCTCTAGAGTAACTAAAGAGTAGTTTCCTAATTAGTTAAGCAAAAATCATGGCAATATTACAGTAAATATGACAATATAGTAAAGTATCAGATATTTCTGTTTGCGTGTAATTTGATTATTCCCTTTACATTTTTTTAACAAGAAAAATAAACTTCTATGGGCTTTTTTTTTTTCTTAAAATTCATTCTTGCTAAATAGCCTGTGAACTTGCAAATGGCTGTGCACATCTTTATTTGATTCAAGACTCAGACAAATGTACTTAACAAATGGGACCACTACAGTCTTATTGGAAAATCTACTGCAAAGATTCAGAAACAAGGAACAATCTCTCTTTAAGAGCTATGGAATATATGTTTTATTCATTCATCTGTATAATTTCAAGGAAGAAGCACTTTATATTTTGTGCAAAAATACAGTGTCTTGAGTAGAATTCCAGGATGGGATTATACAGTAACAATAATTATGGTAACTTGGGCAAAGAAGATGCAATCAAATAGGCCATTTTTTTGGCTACCCTAGGCAGAGGGAATTTTTATTTCGAATAAAATTTTCATCATGACTTTAATTATAATACAAGAAACCTTTTTTTAAAAGTGCGATAGTTTCTCATCTTCTACTACTCCATTATAATTGGATCAAATTTATAATGTTCATCACATTAGAGTACCTTAGCATGTTACACTGCTTCCCCTTCAAATACATGGACTAATTAAGTGGTAGCATTAAGGTGGGGAGCCACGAAATGTAAAATATCTTGAAAACATTTTTCTCTTATTCTGATGGAAATTCCTTTTATAAAAAGACACCTGTAATTGTCTATCCAGTGTATCTGCCAGCAGTAATGCCAGAATACATCTTTTGTTTAAAAGGGCATTCAACTTAGCATCTTATATTTTGATATAGATGCATGTTACATTGCTCTGCTAAGTCTACTTTTATTTTGTTTACTTGGTTTATTCTTTAGAGGAAAAGCTACTCCATCAAGTTTAAAATTATTTCCTATTGTTGTAACTTTTAGTGCAAGCAAAATTTAACTGCTATGAACATTGATTAGAGAAATAATTTTTTATTTCTCTAAGTGTTTACTTTATGCATTTGAACGGACTCTGATAAGCAAATCACATCATTTGCCTCTGGCAATCTTACCACATATCATTTGCCCTAAGCAACAAATAAGAAAAAAGTAAGCAGGCAAACATGCAAGCTGGCAAAATTATGGAGTGTGTAACATTACCATCCATTTATGTTTAAACATTATAAAAAAAAATTAATTCTGAGTGCCTGGCTGCTTCAATTCATAGTGCAATATTTCAAAAGGAAAAGAAAAAGATAAGTGACAAATGATTTGACTTGGGAGACCGTTTCTGTGTTGCTTCTGCACAGCACAGAAAGTGAAAATTATTTTCATACTTTTAAGTACTACATCAGCTTTGGTTTCTGTCTTAGCTGAAGAGTCATCTTCAACTTATTCCACTTATGCAAATGCTCATTTGTTCTCCCAAGCTACAAAGATCCACCCAACACTCATTTGGAGTGAGTTCAGAACTCCAGCCTTCTGGTCACAGTTATTTACAGATTTTCTGCAGTTTAATTTACCTTAGAAAACACCTAAGATCTTATTTAAAACCACTTGATGCATCTTAGAATAGGAAGTAACTCCCTCCTGATAGAGAATAATAAAATTCCTTCTGAGGAGCTGTAAATATGCAAGAATGGCTTGAGTTTTAGTTCCACCCCCTCAGCACAGCTGTTTGTAGAGCTGCCCAAAAAGGAAGGAAGCATCATCCTCTAAACTACACTTCCCTACTGGAGACTCTGGGATTTGTCATTTCCTAAGTCTGTTCCAGCCATGGCAAACTCCTCTGATCCTTGCTTAGGTCTGAAATTCAGGTTCCATGCAATGTCCTCTTTTTCAGGCAAAGATTAGAATACAAACATTCACAAATAATGAAAGGTCATGAAAACAGTAATTTCCAAGAGGGAAGCATTGTAGTGATTTGGTCCTTTTTTTACAGTTGCTATTAAACTTTAAGAAAAACAACTTTAGGGGAAAAAAGGAGAGGAGTCATTCCTATCAAGCAGAAAAATAAACATGTCTAAAAGCCATTTATCTTCTTCTAGCTGATGTGTACAGATTGAAGTTCCATATAATTATAGTGAGAAATTCTAAAAACAAGTCAAACAACACTTTTCCTTTCAAAAAATAATGTAAATTAAACGAGGAATTAAATTCTGAAAAAAAAAAAAAGGTTTTAAAAGTACTTAATTGTATCTTGATCAAACTTTTGAAATTTTTCTTTCACAATTCTTTTTAAAATTATGTTGCAATATTGTACTTTATTTCTGTCACTGCTCCACATATCTTTTTAGTGTCCAGCATATAAACTCAAATCCCCAGAGACATCAGCAGCACACTCAGAGCCGACCAGAACCTCGAAAATCTCATCTCCAGAGACATCCTTAGATGTCATTATGGAATGCCATTTGTGGAATGCCACAAATGCTACTAGGAATGACAGCAAAAAACTTCTCTTTTGTGTGGCTAATGCACAGGAACTTGTGCTCTTTTGTGGCTATATAAATGACCAAAAATCTAAATGGCATCAGGACTGGAATTCAATTGTCCACTGTGTGTAACTCTTGCATAATCCTTGGCGTAGCTTTGCCCTGGGGCAGACAGAGCTCCACCAAGCAATTTCTGGCACAGCCTGGGAACTAGCATCCTTTAGGGACTATCCATAGCTGTCAATCTGGATTTTTTGAAGGGTAAGAGTTTGGTTTTCAGGATACAAGCTTTAAATAGCTATAGACCATTTCATTTGTTGTGGAAGTGGGAAGGTGTGGGAGAGATAAGCAAGACACCATAAAACTAAAGGGGACAAGTAACCATTGTGAAGAACTAGCTTGTCTTTCTGTGGATGAGAGAGTGCTAATGTCATGCTGAATAAGGCACAAGAAACAATCTTCAGATCAATGAAAATTCTTTATTTTCCAGTAATGTAGATAATCAAGACTTTCATTTTTAGGAATTGAATCAAGCACTGTTGTAGAAAAACAGTTATCAATTATTAAATTTCTGATTGCTACAGGCAGTCATCTCATTAAAAACTACAGCCAGTCACTACCACCCATGCAAAAAACCACCCCAAAATACTACCTTTTATGCATGCAATCCGAGGCACAATAGAAATATGCATGGGGAATTTGACACCAGTGTGCCCTCACCATACTTTTTATGCATGCTAAAGATGAGTGATTTCAGGGTTTTAGTGCTGTATTTTCACAGCTTCTAAAAGTACTAAATATTTATTTTAAATGTGGCTTAGCATTTTGAAAACTATTTTATATCAATTTGTTCTATAAACACCTGAAACTCTTTTTTTTTTTTTTTTAAAGCCTTCTTACAATTCCAGCATTTGGAAGCAATTTGTTTCTAGTCCAAAAAAATGAATGCCTGTCTATAACAAAAAGAGCTGGATTGCTGCCCAATCCACTTCAGAACTGGATGATGCTGACTCTTAGCCATTTAAATAGTCAAGTTAAACAAGACACAGTTGGGATGATAAAAGGAGGTCTGTAAAGAGACTATTGCTCGGACTGTGTGGACTTAAAACTATCAAACAATGACTAGGAAAACAGCGAAAGAGAGGAAAAAAATTTAACATAAGTACCAGGGAAAACATTTGGGTTAGGTGAATGCAGGAGCATGGTATCTGTTCACATCATTCTTTTCTCTTGCATGTGAGCTGCCAGCAGGATATTTACTCTGCTTAAGCAATGACGGAGGCAAAGAATGGCAAAAAGGCATTACAAAGGACAATAAAGTGAAGGGGATGTAGACACTAACCGGCTGTGTGGAGTATTATCCTAAAAAGCAACTATAATTTGCTAATTTTGTGTCTAAATTATATTCCATGCTATTTTGTGTGAGCCTTGTTTGCAAGCACTACTGTGCAAGCTTCTTATAATCTGGAAAGAGGTGGAAAACCGATAAGGTCTTCTCATAGCTTATTAATACCAGTTTCTTTCCCTTTTGCAAACTATAGTTCCAGATATGACAACTAAAGATGCAGAAGAACAGAATCTGATGAAGACCAGAGAACTATTTAAAGTAAATTCTCTGAGTCTGCTTATTTTTGCATAGGAAGAAGTGCATTCACGAGAGGACAAAGATACACAGCAATGAAAACAATATTAGTAATGTATTTTAGGTGCTGCTCAATCAAATCAGTATGACATTAATGGCTCTAGATTTAATGAATTAGAAAATTATCATGAAGCTTAAACTGGAATGTACCACTGACACTGCAGAATGAAATGTGCAAACAAATGCCACTTACAGGATGGGGAACTCAGAAATTAAAGTATTTAAGATGTAATTAGGAGTCTTAATTTATAAGATACAATAAAACAGCATTCCAAGTGTGCAAGGAGGACACAAGCACAGAAAAAGAATACTTGGGCCGAATCAATATTTTTAATAAATACACAGCTTCAATATTATTTCTATAGAAATAATGTTTGCTTTTAAGACAGAAAACTAAAACCACTTCAGATTTCATTTGTATAGTTGCTGCAATGGTTTTCCATTCATATTCCATTTAGACACGGAGTGATAAGTATGTATGAATTTGCAGAGATATAAAGAAAGATGCATAGATTTGCATGTGAAAAATCAAATGTTTATAAATATTTTAGAAGACAGTTGAGGTTCAATTTTAAGCCAAAAGGAAGTCATGTCTACTGTTCCAAGTCAGCTGTACTGAGGTAATTTGAAGATGAGAATAATCTATACCTGATGAAGGCTCTCTTTTTTTAGTATCTTGAAACAGACTTAGACTTGAGGTTTGTTGGTTCAGTAACTAGATCTGAAAGCTTCTGAAATCCTATCAGCATATTACAGACAGCTAAAACAATGAACATTTCTATTATTCATTAATCCTTTACAGTATGTTAAGTTTCATTTAAAAAAAAACCCCAAACCTCACAAAACCATACATACAGACTATTGGTATATACATGTGCATATATATACACACATATGTATATATACAAATATACACACAAATCTTTTCCTCAGGAACTCTCACCACTATTTCAATACACAATAACAAATAAATTCCCCTTCCTATCCTAAAATGTTCAAACAATAAGAGATCTGAAACAAAGTCTACCATTTGATTTTTTTCCTAATTATACTGTAACAGTTGTAATAGTAGCAATGATTAATTTATTTGTGGACTCTCAGACTATTAAGTTTTTCTGAAGCATAAGGAGAGAGGTCAAAAACTTTCATTTCCTCAGAAATTGCACACTGTTCACACTCAGAAAAAAACAGCAGAAAGCAGTAAGAATAAAGTTTCTAATTCTTTTGTACTGATCTGAGAGAAGAGCAGGAGTGATGCTGTCTGTTCACTTGTTTAATTCCTTATTTTGCTGATATTACAAGCAAAAACATAAAACCAGTACCAAAAAAAGAAAAAAAAAACCAAAACCCAACAACAAAACAACAAAAAAAGACAAAATACTGGAAAACATCTGTCAGATTTTGAGCATGAACACCTATGTTTTCATTTTCTTCCCATACGTAGGTCTGATTTATCCATTTGTGAAGTATGTTTTTTCACTTACAATACTAACTAGCTGACTGCTCACAGTAGCAATATTATTTGATTAAATGCAAGGGTTTTTTTCTACTTTCTCAAAGTAGACACTCTCTTTTCAAGTTTTCTTCAGAGGAAGAAAATGAGTACTTTGCAGCCTGCAAAGTACTTTGAATACTTTGAATATCCCTTTGAATAACCTGCCATTTGATCCCTAATTTATATGCTTTCAAATTGAGTTTTTTTCACCTGTCTTTTTAGCTTTCAATCTCAAACAATTCTACTCACGTACTTTCCTAATATCACATACTTGTCTCCATAATCTGCTTTTTTAATTGCAAGCTTTAGCTAAATGCTATGTCATTTCCACATGGAAGAGGGAATGAAAGGAAACAGAAACAAAAAGAATTTGATTTTACTAGCAACATTTCACCTAGCTTGCTAATCAAGAATTCAAAAGTACTGTTTCAAACCCAGAAAATACCTAGGAAGTGCCCAGGATAATTTAATTCTGAGAAAAATCCAAAAGCAGAAATCTAGGAATACCCTTATTTAAAAGAACAGACAGGTTGTAATAAAGTTTCTTGCTTTACCTACAATTTTGTGTATTTCCATTCTCTCATGTTTGATCTCATGCATTTTCTTTTGCATGTTTTAGAATATTACAGATTTCCACTTACAAATTGTGCTAGCTATCCTGTTTCTCACAATGGAAATCTAAAATCTGAAAAAAATTAATTTCTACAATTTAGAACAATTGTCCTTAACATGAGCATTACAGTATTGCAAATTATTCATTTAAGCCATAAAGCCTAGGACCCACAAGCCAATATATCCACAACTCTGCTGATGGGTGCTTTCCAGCTAAAAGAAGTTCTGTTTCATAATTCCATTTGTTTCCTGCCATTTAGCCAACTTTCCACTTATTACATGCCTCCACACCTTAATATGAACTTCCAGTGCAGAACACTTTAAATTTTCTATGGCCATTGTACATTCTTTGTCTTCTTTGGCAGTGATTGCCTCAAAGAATTCCAGCAAAATACTGAAGCTTGACCAGCCCTTCCTGAATTCTGTACAGCTACTCTCAGTCAAGCTGAATTTTTTTGTAATGTTTCCCTATCTGAACCTATCTGAAATTAGTTTCTGGAGGTCTCTGTTAAGTCTTCTGCAGTTTGCTGGCATATATTTGTAAACAGCAGAGGAAAGCAAACTTGTGAGGTCTGCTGAAGCCTTTCCATTTCTACACTTTCCTCAAAATAGGAATACAAACATATTAAAATATTCTTCAATATGCCAAAATATGCGCATTCTTCATATGGCAAGTCTCTCCTACACTCACATCATGCACGTCTTCAGAGTGCCAGGTTGTGCGGGACAAAAGACATGGAAGGTTACAGGGCTCAGATAATTTGATTAGGCATATATGTATTTTGATCACTTGTTCACTCATATACCTTAGCTTTTTAAATCTAAAAAGTACATTCTACACAAAACTTGAAATCTATTCTGTTTTTAAATTTCAATCTCAAAAATTAAATCCTAAATCTTCACAAAAACTATCAGTACTTGTCTGATGATCTTCCTCTGTCTTTTTCCTAGCCCTTCACAAGGTAAAAGAGATAAGCCTTATTTCTCTTTTACAAATAAAAATATTTTTAAAAAGAAATTAAAAAAGAAAAAAAAAATGAGTACAGTGACATGTCAAATTAGGAAAAGACAAGCCAAGATGTATGTTATGGTTCCTGTCTCCTGTACCTCCTTAATTCCATACAGTACCTCACTATTAGCTTAGAAAAACAGTCTGTAAGACAGTGTTGAAATTTTAACTGATCTGTCATGATTACTTTTTGCTCTGTTAAAATTTAGTTCAGATAGAAATCATTTAATTGTCAGGTAGTGAGTGCCCCAGCACATTGCTGAAAAAACCCCAAAATACTAGTATCATTTAATGCATTATTGAAGCAAGAATTTTGGCAGGTAAATACAAGTTCTTTTTGCCAGTTACTACAGAACTCCCCAAAACCATTATTTTTTGATGTGTGTAGCAACAGACAAATCTGGCTGGGCTGGCTTCCTCAGCTAAAAAGTGCATATTCACTGTTATAGGAGAAATTCCTAGCACAATGAGTACAGGCAAGGCTTCACACTTTTTCACAGTTATTTACGTATCTTTGCCTTAAAACAAAAGTGTCAATTCATTCTACTGCACTATAGCTCTGGATGACTGTGTTTTTCAGGGAAATAAAAAGGTAGTGTTGCTTACAAATGAAGAATGATAAGGTATTGTTTTGGGGTTTTTTTTCCTTTCTTTATCAGTACATAAAGCTTGGGAAAACTAAGCTGAAGGTATTGTGCTTATAACTTTTTACAACTTTTTATGGTTTCATAAAACTACTTGAAGATCATCCTGTTATTTTTTAAATCAAGAGATTAACTGGGAATTGGATACAGAATATGTATAATTCAGTAAAAAGGTAATAAATAACCAACATAAACCCTGAAACAATTTATATGGAACTACTATACACATGCATTTTTCCCATTTAGTCTTCTACCACTTCTATCCATATCTTCATGCCATTTTACCATTATTTTGTTTTATCATTTCTCTATTCTATTCAGCTTCCTAACTTGCTTGGCTTCGAGCTGTAACTACTATTCATTCACTGGGATAAACTGGGATGAGCCCTCATCCTGGCAGATGTCTACTAAAATACGCCAGACAAATGCAAGGTGAAAGAACTGACTGTAGGATATAAATGTTAAGTGAATTTTCTAGTACATAAGCGTTCTTACATATGATGTATTTATTTGGAAATTTATCACTACTGGCATTACGGGTATATTATTTTATGTCAGTCACAGAAATGCAGATCTGAAACCTAAGAGGAAAATATCAGCAAATGTAATCTGGCACCTGAGAGAGACGTTTAAGTGCTGTCAGACACCAACACCAATTTCTCAGGCATTCTTGAGTCTTTTTTTTTACCAACAGAACTGCAAGTGGAGAACTTTGTCTACCCCAGACACCAAGAAAAGCATTCTGAATTTAACTGAGTAGGAATATCTTTCCTCTGCAAGACAAAGCCTCCAGCTGAGCTCCAAGATCAAAGCGCATGAGACCTGCCAACTCTCAGCATCCACTGCACTACCTGCCATTAAAAGACATCCATAAAGCTCAAGTTACTGGTTGCCAGTCCTTTCTCTAAAGACTTGACTGTCCTAAAAAGCAGCAAGGACAGACTATGCCATAAAAGAAGGCAAGCAAGGAGCCCAGAGTCATAGCCAGGCAGGCAGTGGTGGCAACATCACCAGAAAAACAAAGCCAAGAAGTTGAGTCAGAGATTCAAGACTGGAATCTGGTCTGGACACAATAACCAGGATCAGACAAGATCAGCCAGGTCTGAGGGTAAGACAGTAAGTGAAGCCAGCAGGTGAGGATGAGAATGGGAATCAGGGAGGTACAAGATGGCACAAGTGCAATTGCAATGCTGCACCAGAGTAGCTCAGGCAAGGGCCAAGCACTGGAGCTTCAGGTTTAAAGCCAGATGAAGGAGATGGAGCCTACACTGAGGATCCTTAGCAGCAAGCAGTTCCTGGACAAGAGATCTCTCAGCAGCAAGCCAGCCTCTAACCAGCACCTGAAAAGGGCCATGATAGCTTGTCACTTCAAGCAAGCTCGACAGCTATAAAAACCAAATCCTGTATTTGAAAAAAAAAAAAAGGGACAAGATGGGACAGCTACATCTAGGAGATGGTTTTGAGTGGAAAATACATCTCATCTAATACTTTGCACAGAAGTTCATGTAAATCACGAAGGGAATTTTAAACACGGTGCTTTGTCATTCACTTAACTTAGGCCCTACCATTTCATGCTGCTGGCTGTTGTGAACTCTATTCCTGTGAAAAATGATCCTTGTAAATTAATAAACCATGAACTTTAGCACCTACATTCAGACTGCTTCTGGCAGTTAAAACAGCCATGCCAATACTGAGTGCCTTTGAGTGATCCTAGATTTTACTACGTAAGTAAACTGGATGCACAAAAATATAAAGTTTAGTTAGAGTCTCCAGCATATACCAAGAGGTTAGAATCAATTTAGTTAAGTGATGAAGGGAAAAGGTCAGCAGTCAGCCATTCTTATTTGGATTTACTTTTGTCTTAAGTCTATGTCATCTTTAAAATTCAAGGATCTTAAAGAAATTAATATTATTAAATATTTTAAAGCTCTGTCAATATATTTCAATATTTTAAGCTCTCTAAAAGATATATTATAATGTTTGTAAGAAAAATTTGTATTCTCAAATCTGGATTTTACAGTCTGAACCTTGAAAGTTTAATTAAATGCTTGCTAAATTCTGTTTCTGGCACTGAAGTGAGGATTTTATTTCAAAATTCCTGATTTCTGGAAAAAGAAAGAATAAAGTGAAGTTTCATTTGGCATGTAATCAATCGAGTTCATCTCATTGTCCAATAAGGTGAACATGATTACACAAGATGGTAAAAATCCTTGGTTTTTCTAAGTCATTAGGGTTTTATACTTGTTTTCTTTAAGTTAGAATTTGATCCTCACAGTGCAGAGATCCTCTTTGCCTCTTAGCATACTCTTTCTCATGTTTGAATATATGTTATAAAGACAGACAAATCTATTTCTGGCAACTACACAAGCTTCACAGGAAAACAGTTCTTTAACACTTCCATTAAACACTTTCCCTTCCATACCCATTCTGTATGTACAATGGGAGTCAATTGTCAATGAAATGCAAATCTCCTCAGATCAGTGGCCTACCTTACCAGGGCCTCTCCAGAAAGAAGTTTCCTGACCTATCTTTTTACCCTTCCTTGGAGGTCTGTAACAATTTCCTATAAATGTTTTACTATTTCTGTTAGCTACACTATGTGTTTGTCACATCAGCTCGCCCACACATGTAATTTTACTCAAAACACCATAACCTCTAACTAGAGCTCCACATCATTTCCCATTTCATCATTCAGACAAGCTTCTGAATTGTCTCTTTAGTAAATTCTATACTCTGGTAGTTTTACGCCACGTAACCAAGAGCCCAGTCATGTTTCTACTTTAAATGTTTACTGGTTTGTTTTGAAGCACCAATGCATGTTCCTCACATTTTTACATAGATTCTGTTCATAAAATAAAGTGAATTTCCTTTCCATCTGTATTATTCACTTCAGCAATTAAAAAAATTACTTATGCTTTAAAAGTTGGCTAATCTCTCTTCCATCTTTCACTACCTATCCTTTTGCTAAAACAACACATATAAAACTGAGTACTAAAACTGCAAGACTACTGCCCTGCTAATTTCTTATACAGATATGGCCTGTCAGTTCTAGATGACTTTGGATCAGCCCCAAATGAAAGAAAATATTCTGGGTAGTATAATCCTGCATGAAACAATGTGATCTGTATAAAAAATCACTTACTGAATCACCAGCAACTCTTTCCACTCCTAGGAGATCTCCCATCGAAGCAATGCCTGAATTAGTGCAGAGTGATTTGTGGCTTTCCAGCTGCCATTCATTAATTCTTAGGAAATACAATATACAATACAACAGTATTCAGCCTGGGGTTGTTCAGTGATGTCTTAGGAAGAGTGTAATTTGTCTGCTGAATGTCCTTTAAACTTATTTTCAAACAATAACTGTAGCCTATTATTTCTATGACCCCCCAAACACATTTCACTCTTGCTGAAATATCGTGTCGGTCACGCAGACCCATAAAGGGGGAAGGGAAAGGAATTGTGTCTGAGAAGTTTGGTTTAGGAAACAGCAGCTGAGTTGAAGACATAGACTTTTATTCCAGTGCTCTGCCATTCCTGTACCTTTGGCAGAAAGGAAAGCAAGAAAGGCAAACCTGACAGCAGGGACTAGAAGTGACCTGGGCACTCTGATCCACTGGCTTTAGCACTTTACCACACAGCTGACCTGTGATTTAGAAGGACCCCCTATTTTAGAAGGAGTATTGCTTTAGAAGGAGTTTTAATTCACTGCTAGCTGCCTTGGATTTTTGACCAGAGACAAGAGAGGACACTGAGGTGCAGGATCTGTTTGAGCATCTAAAAGCCTGGGGACCTTCTTTTACATGAGCCAAGGAGCTGCTTGCACAAAGCCAGTCAGAGAGACTGTGTAATGCCTGCTTCATCAAGGACTTTTGGCAAACCCTATGACAAGTTCAGCTCAGCCAAAACCACTTCACCTTTAGACATGTATTGTAGGAGACCTTGACAACAGAGGGAAGTTTTCTGGTGGGTCTCAGGCACCCTTGCCTTCCCAGAAATCTGAGAAGGTTGCATAGGAATTTCTTTTTAAGTCTTTTGCTCTCTTGAATTTGCATGTTAATTATCCTAAACTGCACAAAAAAAAACCCCCTAAGAGTTTGGGGCGCTTTTTTTAACATTTAGCTCTTACACAGCTTGCTTAAAAACTAAATAAAAAGATAGGAGCAAGAGTAAACATGAGACAAGAATCACTTACAACAAATGCTGGCATTAACAAAACATAGCCATTGTTCAGCGTTTAGTAGGCACCATGACAGCAATTATTTTAAGGAAGGATTTGAAAAACAATGCTTCAAGTATTTTTATGGTCAACTCCTCCCATGCTCAGGGGTTTTCATGCTTTTAGCTATTGCATCTGCAACTGAAGCTAACTGTGAAATTAGCAATTTATTTATCCCATGGTACATACACACACATTTGCAACAGTAAAAGTGAGTAAGGGTGAATAGTGAATGCTGTGAGTAAAAGCTAGAACCTTTCTTACCAGATTTTGTCATTCCCTATTGAACTGAATACCCGTGGATACCCATATTGAAACGTTCCTCGTTCCTTCTTGTGGCGTATACCACTAATATTGTTAACACAATTGTATCTAAATAACATCATATGACCTCTGTCAAAATAACAAGTCAGACAAAGGAAACTTCGACCTTCAAAATGACTGCCTGAATTGCAAAGAAACAGAAGACACCATTAAGTATAAAACAGAACAATAAAGGCCTACAATTTGTAAATAGCTTTTGATTCTGTAATGCTTAGTAAAAGTAGATCTCCTTAGGAAGGCATATGCATTTTAAGATATTTCTCAGGATTATATCTTTACAAAAACTACATTAGAACTTGCAGTCTTTTTTCTGCATTGTGTCCTATTTTGAAAAATGTATCAACATAACGGAAAAAAATCTCTTATGGAAATTAACTCTGATTATTTAGGCACAGATTTGAAAGCTGATTAAATAAGATATAAAGTTTCTGCTAATCTTACTTGGAAGGCATAACTGATAAACAAAAAGAATAATGAAGGCACAGGAATAGTGACGAAATTATCTATTCTGTGTACATAACTACCAATATTTTAGATTTATCCATTTGAAATAAAAATGTAATTATGCATTATTCCATTTTATTTTTAGACACATCTATAAACTAGAAATTTAAATTTAGTGGAAAATAAACATACAGCTGTTCCTAAGAAAACAGGATATGGAATCTGAGATATCATTAAAAAAATATTTAACGTCCCTCCTTCATCTAATGTTAATGAAATGTAGTAATAATCACTGTTTCTCAGTGATTTTGTATGGAATTGAAGGTAATTAATAGATAAGGTTTGACATTTCCTAGTAAAAGCAACAGCAGTAATACCAGTAGACAATCTGATGTCTGAGCAATACTTTCCTAAAGTTTAGTGAGTGCCTTTTTGATCTTCTTAAGATTTCTTTAATGGCAGGATTTTTTAAAATTGCACATTGAATTAAAATATTATTATTATATACATAAAAAGAGAAACCAAGTCACCTGTATGGCTGTGAGGATATTGGCTAAGGCCTGGCCATATGTGTCATGACAGTGAACAGCAAGAGCACTCAAAGGAATTTCTTTCATAACAGCTTCCAGCATTTTTTTCATACTTCCAGGCGTCCCCACACCAATTGTATCTCCCAGAGAGATTTCATAACAGCCCATACTGTACAGCCGCTTAGATACCTGATTAGAAACAGAAAAACACCAAGAGGTCAAGATGAAAGAGCATAAAATAAGGACAAGAATATACATTATATAGGACTTACTTCTGTACAGGTTTTAGGTTTTGACCCACTAAGGAGGATCTATTCATCAGACACCCCATATTCATTCTTGAAAACTGCCATTGAAGAACATCCCACAGACCCTCTTATTTTAAAATTATAGTTATGCTACATTCTGGGTGTGGAATAGCTAACCAAGTCAAATCCATCAAAAATTTGCTTTCTGACTCTCCCACAGAATCCAAATGAGCAAAATTTTAACATTATGAATTAAGTTTCTGTCAAGCCCTTTCCTAGCATTTTCTTCTCTCTGGGGATTTCCCAGTTGTTTAGTTTTGTCCATGTACTTTTCAGCTTACAAGTTGTGCAGGGTGAAGACCTGTCCTTTTGTTTGCATATTACATGAAGCCAACTGAGATAATAAATAATTAACAAAAAGGCCGATTTTTCTTTCTCTTGGCACTTAAAAATCAATGAAAACTGAAATTTTAACATGTTGGAGTGAACATTAATTTTGCAATATTAATTTTTCTTGCTTTTCATGAAATCAAATACTAAAATACTAACGAAGCAAAACTGAAACTTTATTAACATTCTAGTCTTTAAGTTTTAAAAATTTTCTTAATATCAAACAAAACCATATACAATAGGTCTTACTTATGTAAACAGAGCCCTAAATATTTCTGGAATTATGTCTTTGAGGAGTTCTTTGTATGAGTGAAAACTGAGGTCTGGCTCCATAATTTTTGCATGGAGAGAAACATATTCAGAAGCACAAAATCATGTTTTCACTGAAAATATTGCTTCAGGAATTGAATGCAGGATCTTTCCATCTTATTTTTGTTGGATTTATTTGGAAAGATTCCACCTTATTTTCAGCTGCTCAATATGTTTGTCCCCCTTTAGGATTCCCCACTGTGTATGAAAGATCCCAAAAGACCACTCCACCGGAACAGAATCCCAGCTTAGAAATGAACAGGTTAGAAATGAAAAAGTACAAGCCTTTTCCAAAAAGACATCTTAAGCCACACTGCAGTCTGCTGTTAAAACAATTCCAGGACTTCATCAGTGGGATTGCTGTGAGCATGTCTGAGGAAGTGGACAAAGTGCTGCACCAGCAGTCTCGGAAGTGCTGGATTAATATTGCTGTTCACTTAATTCAAAGAACAGCTGAAAAAGAACTTCAGATAATCTGAATCCTCCTGTTTGAGGCTTGGAAGTGCTATGGCTACTGCAAATGTGGTAAAACTGTGCTTTCAAGTCAGCTCATATACACATAAATTCAACACATATTTTAAGAAAGGGACATTCACTGTAATGCAAAAGGGATTCATCTCACAGCATATTTTTAAATCATCAACACATGGCAGGCATTTTAACTAGACTACTGTTGTAAGGAAAAAAAGGCTCATCTGCAATTAATGGTGGATTACATTCAGTCAAACCTCAAACCTTAGTGTTTCTTTAAGTTCTGGACAAAGAAATGTACTGCATTTTCCGCCCTGTTCTTTTTAATCCACGATTAAAAGTTTTTCTAGATGAATATTTTAGTTATAACTTTAGTGTAAACTGCTAGAAATCATATTGCAATCACTTCTTTTTCATGCTGAGTCCTTAGGTCTTTCAGCTTCCTGAATGCAGAGTTCTGAAAGATGGAAGAGGGTTAAACTGTTAACAAGCTGAGCACCATCACTGACTCATCATGATCTAAACTTAAAGTGATCCTTAAAAAGAGGTCTATATTTAATTTAAAGAAGAATAAGCATTCTTGGAAGCTGAATGGGAGATTTTTGTACTGAATTTTCTATTCTACCATATTAGAAGGAAGCTTGTCAGTTTTGTAAGTTTTCAATATGGATTTTTGGGAGCAGAGTGCGGGAGAAGAGAACACACTGTTTTTTCTATGTAATCAGGATGTGATTATGATCTTGAAGCTTTGTTGACTGAACAGGGATGTGTTCTGGACCACCACTGAGAAGTTTTGCCCACTGTATGAGTCTTGTGCTACTCCCCTGGGGAATACTGAGTTGATACCAAGCATTGATCAGAATGGGAATTGGTGAACCAGCACTGCAACCTCAGACATGTGAACAGTCCTACTCTTGGAAGTAATATCTGAAACTATACTCTTATATTGAATACAAAAGCTGACAATCCAGTTATAGATTATTTTAAGCAACAATCTAAAAAACCTGCAGTTCTTATGCTGTAAGGGAAACTTTAATGATCCAGCAATATTCAAACAAGAGTAGGTACATTTTCTATCATTTGATCAAAATGTGTCCTGGATAATATTTAATTTAATGAATTCGCTGCTTAAAGGTTAAAAGGAAGCTAAGGAAAGAAATAAGCAGACAAAAAGACAAAAACAGCCAAGCATATGATGTATTTATATAATAATGGATTATACAACTGGCTTCAAAGATGTTATACAGTGTTTCCAACAACTTCCAAGCTTTATCTGCCTGAAGTTGAAATTCTCAAGCCACAAAATGATAAATGGTTAAGCAGTGAATTCCTTTCAAGAATCAGCAGAGTAATAAGATTAGGCAGTTTATTTTAGGATATGAAAACTTTGTTTGTTTTAAATAAAGAACCATACAAATATACCTGACCAATTCCAGAAATCTGAAGGTTTCTGAATTTTGGACTCACTAGATAACTATGTGTAAAGCAGCTATGTATGTAGTCTGCAAGAAATTAATGTAGTCTGCAACAATCTGTAATAATGCATGCAGTCTGAAAAAATTCACCTCTTTCTAATTGCTTTTGCTTCAGTTGAAAAATCTTTTGCTTAAAAAAAAAAAAATGGTCACTGTTACTGACCACAGGAGAAACTGCCTAAACCTTTCAATCATAGCTGCTGATTGCAATACACAGTCAAGGGAGTCAAAATGCACGCATCCCAAAAAGACGATGACCAGAGTAGCAGCTCTCTGAAAGAGCTTAGCAACTCAGCCAGTAATTTTGATAATGCTGATTCTGTGCATGTATTTACATAAAATCCATCAGAGGCTTCTGTATATACAGCAGTGTTTGCTAAATCAGGGATAGAATTAATACATTTAATGTGGTAGCTTTTTCATGAACACATATACAGTGGCATACAGGTATGCAAGAAGACACTTATTAGGATGAAGATAGAAAATAAAATAGCTGTGTGAGTAAAAGTTTGCTGTTCTGGAACATTAAATAGCAATCCCACTGGCAAACTGAGAAAGCTCTTCTGTGCAAGGAGTCAGTAAAAAACAAGCAACACATGGAAAGAAGCCTGTTGGGAACATGGTAAGCAGCATGTCATCACTGCTTTAACTAAAGCTGTGTCATTTCTAACCTTCACTTCATATTAAAGCAAATAAATTTAGAAATACTGAGTACCTTCCAAATTAGTTTTGTTTGTTTGTTTTTTTGTTTATTTTGCCAAAGAGTCTGAGTATGTGTGGATGCTGTGGGAGAAGTATTATCAAAAACTCCATCTGGAATGTATACTAGAAGATGCAGGAGAACAGGACCTGAAAACCACCCACACAGAACATAATATATAAGACAAATGCTGACTAGCTGCCAGTGCTACAAATTAAAAAATAATGGTTTGGATGTTCTGCTAGATCAACAAAAATAGGTGATTAAGTGTAACAGAGAAGACAAGTCTGTCTCTAGGTGGAAGGCCAGCATGTTCTGCCTTAAGTCTTTTAGAATTTTTACTCCACTTCGGTTTATTCCTGTCCATTTAATCTTTGATGACCTCTTTGCCTTCCTGCAAAACTTTATGCTTGTGTTTTAGTAATTTCTCTTCTGGAAAAAAGGCTGGACTAAGAGATCTTCTTTATCCTTTATTCTAAATGGGGAAAGGGGTAAGGGAGGGAAGCTGCAACTTATTCCATCATGGCACTAGAGCAATTTAAGAAATCATACTGGGGGTGAGTTTTTGTTCATGTGTCAATCACATGACCATCACCAGAAGTACAATGACAACACAGTGTGCTTTTTCCAGCATAAAATGGATTTAAAAACAAGACGCTGTACTGGAAACCCTCTTGTACAACATAGTCCACTGACATATGTGCTTGATACTATTTCCTTAAGTAATTTCTTACCTTCTTGCTAGTCAAAATAATGCATAATATTTTTCTACTGACTGATAACAATGAAAATATGGGTTTTTTTTTCTCACATTTGACTATGCATGTTTAAGTGAGGTTATGCACCAAGTTTTAGCATGAGCTAGGTATTTTGCTTGTTCTCCTTAAATTTTATGCATTAAAGATCTTTTTATGATTAAGTAGAGAAATTTACTTATAGACATTTCTAAATGTATTTTTGATTCATTAAAAAGACAAGCCAGAAATTCACTCTTACTTCTGCCACTTTATCTGGTACAACGTTTCCTTCATATGGGCATCCCAAGGCACAGGACACATACCTATAACAAAAAGAACACACAATGTTGTGTTTTATATATATATATATATATATATGCATGTATGTGTTTGTGTGTATTCATCCATGTCACATTAAAATATAGGTTAAATATAATTTTGAACATATAAAGCAGTCAACGTAGAATAAAGACTTGAATGAAAAGTTAAAATTACATCAGATGAAAATTGGTTTATCAATTTTCCTTTCCGATTACGGAACAGCAATGCATAGCTTTATTTACACTCAATATATGTCACGAGTTGTAAAAGACTGGCAATGCAGCAAAGTTTATAATGTTGTAGGACACTCAGTTTTTCTTGGTATTTCCTTCTGAAGTTGCAAGAGCCAGTTAAATCTTTGCCCTCACAAGGTGTTCAGAGGAAGACATCACTTTCTTCCTTTAACCTACCCAGATCATAGTGAGCAACCATGGACACTTCTGACAACTTCAGACTACTTCTGACAACCCCACCATCTCATCAGAACTGTGGTAAATGAGAAAGTTTGCATGCTCTCTCTCTGTGCCCCAGAAGAATCATAGCTCCATTGCAAGCTGTAATTTAGGTATGCCTTGGGACCAGAAAAGACTGAGAAGCCAAACTGTGTCCCTCAGCAGCTATTGGCTCCACAAAGAACAGAAACTGAAAGCCACAATGAAACTTCTGTTGTTCAGTACTAATGCTCTATTAGCATAGAATTCAGTTTATTTCCTCTTTTGAACGACAATTAAGAGCCATGAAATTCTAATTAAATTTCTAATTGTTTATCTTAAATTGATCAGGAATATGATTAAACTAACCAGAAACATCCAGTCAAATCAAAAGTGTGACTGTAAAAGGATTTACAACAGATTCAAAGGCCTGCAGAGCTCCAGTCCCAGTGGGAGATTGCTCAACTGCTTAATAGGAGAACAAGAGCCTTCATCGATCTCCCATCATTCCCTTTCGCTCAACACTGAAGGATATAATGTAAAATTATACACTGTATAATGCAAAAGGGATTGAACAGATGCCAGTTTGTATGTAGTCAAGGTCCGTGGGGTAAAGGATGTATTGTTTCTTTGCAGTTGAAGGAGAAACTGATTGATAGAATGTGAAATTAGGATCAGTAACAGGCAAAAACAAATAGCAAAAAAGTCCATATTTTAACGCATAGAGCATATTCTATCCCTTATATGAAGGCATAGTGCTGGCTCACTAGAAGTAAGAGTAAGAATGAAACAAGCCTTAAATCTAAAAAGAGCTTGATTAGCTCTGACAAAGAAATGGAAATGAATTTTATTTCCACAAAAGTGGTTGGGTCTATTACATTCTGCTCATAATTTTAATCCAGATGCCTACTAGGCATGATTTCAATTATCTATATGTCATTATGAAAACCAGGTTTTGAAACTTGACCACAGAATTCATTAACTATCAGCCCCAATTTAGATGTCATTGTTTAAATTCCAAAATTCTGAATTTTCATATCTACATTAAAGATAATAATGCAGCTACTGTTAACAGTTAAACACTGCCCTGATTTTCAGTGACACATAACTCAAAAGCAATTCAGGATAATTTCCTTAATTTTTTTAATGCATACAGTTTTTCAAATGAAACTAAGCATGAAGAACTTCAGACCCAAAGGATTGCTTTTTACATAATACTACAGTGCCTAGAGCTAGTGACTGCATACACCTACTGAAATTATTTTCAATATCAGCCACAGCACTTTTTACAAACTGATTAAGAACAGTACTAAATACTAAGTAAATGCAAAACATACAGTACATATGTGCATGTGTTCCCTTTACTTACATATCTTTACAGGTTCCTAATGGCGACATAAGTCAGATCAAGAAGACATGCATTTGGTAGTGATAATGTGGCATGAATGACATCTGGAATGGAGTAGGGCAAACGAAAGTAAAAGCAGGCCAAAAGGTATCTAGAGAACAACAGAATACTCCCTGTGGTTCACACCAGAGAGCAGAAATTTGCCTGAGCTCACATAATTCAGTTGTGCCTGCTGGGGTATGAAAGTATGCGGTGACCTGAGGAATTTGCCTACTACAATACACAAATCTGTTTGAGATTATGAACTCTCTGCATACTTACACCATTGCGACTAGACTGACGTTTTAAACAAGGAAAATATGGTACATATAATCTATCTGGGCATCTGATATTCAATATTAAACTGGAGAAAATAGGGATTACCGAAAGAATTTGACTGGAAAAGAACTTCCTACCATAGAGACAATAAAGTCCTATGGAGAATGGAAAAACAAATTTTCAGTAGAGTTCATCAAGAATGAGCTTGGCAGAATTTTATCTAATATTTTCACTTAATGAGTTGGAATAAAAAGTAGAGATGTGGTGATAACACTGATTTTGAAAGGGAAATACTTAAAATGCAGCTATAAAAGAGTAAAGTGCACTCCTGACATATATCAGGATAAGCGTTTTTAATAGAGGACATAAAATAGCGGACAGAATTACAAAAAAACTGAGCTGGAAGAGACTAACATTGAGTCCAGCTCCCGGACCCTGCACAGGACCATCCCCAAGAGTCACCCCATGTTCCCAAGAGCTCTGTCCAAACACTTCTTGAACTCTGTCAGGCTGGTGCTGTGACTGCTGCCCTGGGGAGCTGTTCCAGTGCCCAAGCACCCTCTGGATGAAGAACCTTTTCCTGATATCCAACCTAAACCTCCCTTGGCACAACTTCAGGCCATTCCCTCAGGTTCTGTCACTGGTTACCAGACAGAAGAGATCAGGGTCTGTCCCATCTCTTCTCCTCACTAAGTAACTGCACTAAGGGCTCCCCTCAGTCTGTCTCCTCCAGGCTGAACAGACCAAGTGCTCTCAGCTGCTCCTCATATAGTTTCACCTAAGGCCCTTCACCATCTTTGTTTCCATTCTCTGAATGCTTATAAAGATCTTTCTTATAGTGTGGCACCCAAAACTGCACACAATATTCAAGGTGAGGCTGCCCCAGCTCAGAGCAGAGCAGGACAATCCCTTCCTTGGCTGACTGGCCATGCTGTGCCTGATGCCCCCAGGACAGGGTTGGCCTTCCTGGCTGCCAGGGCACTGCTGGCTCATAGTCAAACTTGCCATTTACCAGGAACCCCAGGTCACTTTCCATGGCATTGCTTTCCAGAATCTCATTCTCTAGTCTGTCCATACTGAGATGGATGGGTTGTCCCATCCCCGGTTCAGAATCTGGCACTTCCCTCTCTATGGCTGGTGATTGCCCAGCCCTCTCATTTGTCAATGTCTCTCTGCAGGGCCTCCCTGCTTTTGAGGGAGTTGACAGTTTGTCTTGGGGTAACTGTATAATTCATGTATCCCCAAATCATCTGTTCTGTTGGTGTTGAATATTGAATTCTGCAGCTTTAAGACTGGTTCCAGAGGTGAAGGGGGGGAAAGAAGTGCAATTTGTTATCAGAGACTGCACTGGCTCCCCCACATTCCTGCTCACAGACTGTGTTGTCTGCAGTGAACAGCAGGAGAGAGCTCTCTTTTTGCTTTTGGTTAGTTTTTCTGGCTAGCTGAGGCAGAGGAGCTTCCTGGACTGTGGGGGTTTTTTGGTTGTTTTTTTCCCTTTTTCTTGGAACTATCTGAACCTGCTCCGAACTAAAAATTCAGAAGAGCACCGGGAGCTCACACCTGTGTCCCACCGGGCCTGGCCTGGGCTGTGGCATTTCCCAGCGCTGGAGGGACTGAGAACAGCCTGAGTGAGCCGGGCTGCAACCCACGGAAGGCACTCTGCTGAATCTGTCATCTCTTCGTCAACTCTTCAGAGCAGTGAAGGGTTTTGCTGTTTAGTATTGTTCATTTGTGTGCTCAAAAGTGTTTTACCTGCTGAATAAATAGTTTTTCTTTTTCTACTTCTGTCCGAGGAAATATTTTTCCCCGAACCAACTAGGGGAGGGACTGCTTGAATCTGTTTCATAGAGGGACCCCATTCAGAGGTTTCCTCCCAAATTTGCCCTAAACCAGGACACAGCTCCTCATAGTTTTGTATCATTTGCAAACTTGCTTAGTATCCCTTCCAGTCCTGGGTCCAAGTCATTTATGAAGATGTTGAAAAACACAGGGCCTATGATAAAGCTCTCTGCAATTCCTTTTGAATATATCTTGCTGTATTCTTATAGGAAATGAGACACAAGTTGAGACAGTTGCAGAAAACTACATGCAAGTTGGAACATACACAGGCAAGCACTGAGTACTGCTAGCTGGGGCACAGAGAGCCTGGCATGTGAAAGGAGAAAACATGCACGTTTGTGTGAAAGAGCGAAGAAAATCATGTATCTGGTCTGAGTATTTGTCAGGATATCTAGAATTAAGGCAGCGCTGAGTGGGATACTTTGAAACTGCATTTGTGTGTTTCCAAATCATTAAGTGGATGTGTGAAGAAATAGGTTTCAATACAAATGTAGATCTGTTATCTACAGATAAATTTGGCTGTTACATTTTTCTTTATTTTTGGGTATGAAAGAACCCATAGGGCATTAAAATCACAAGAGAATACAACCAAATCAGAGCCCCAAGACTTCCACCCATGTGACTCCAACGTGGGAAACAACTTTTAAGAACATTTTTCAGAACTGTTTGGAAAGAAAATTACCAAGACAGAGCCACAGAGAGCAACAGAAGACACAAGTTAAAGGAATAGTCTGGTCAACTGCAGCAAACACTACTGACAAATCAAGAAGAATGAGGATAGACTACTGTTTCCGAGATCTTGTCATCAGGGAGTTTGGTGAGAGTTGTTGCAGTTGCAAGCAAGGAACAGAAGCCAAAGTGTAGGAGTTATAGGAGGGAATCACAGAAGAGGGTCTCCAGACAGTAATTATAAACAGCGCCTTCAATGAGCTTAGGAATGAAGAAGAGATAGGCGATGAGATATGATATGAAGAACCAAGTAGGGTCAAAGGTGCAATTTTTAAGAGGCAAATGCTTGGTTATATTGCAAATGGAAAAGAGCCAGAGGACAGTGAGAGGTTAAGAAAGAGAATAAGGGAGGGAAGAAATAAGAGAAAGAACAGAACATGGGGTCACTGGGGCAAGTGGAGGGGGTATAGATGAAAAGTAGACAAGAAACTTCTGCTGCTCTGACAGTGGAGAAGAAAGGACAGAGGGAAGAGGATATCGTATCTATTTTTCTTAGGAGAAAAAACAGCAGAGGAAAGAGAAGAGTTTGAACAATAAATTACAGAGGCAACTGGGATTTAATTTGTGAATTCAATTAAGTTGGAGAATACAGATGTTTTCTAAAAAAGATAGTAGGACTGAAAGAAAAAAATATACCATAATGAAAAAGACTGTTCCAGTCAGTCTCAGAATATTCACCAGAGACACTCCACAGTATGAGAGCAGAAGCAAATATCTGGGAGTTCACAAAGTAGAATCTGCAATAGAAGTGTTTAATTCTAAGTATGCACTTAAATCTTTGCTGAATCAAGGGCAGACATAGCTTAACTGTATCTTCGGCAAACAAAAAAAGAAAACAGCCCATGAAGCCAGAGATGGAAAGAAGGACTTGCAGGTAAACACATCTATACAGCTGCTTTAGCAACACATGGGTATATGCTGTTTGGTTCACTCAGGTTTTGAGAAATCAGAATTCTCCCTTTTAAGAAAAAGTGATAAAAAGAAGTTTTCTACTTGTTTCACCTGGCATAGTTTACCCAGTCTCTTGTCTGTCTGCAGATGAGTATCATTCATCTACTAAATTTCCTATGCATATAAAACAAAAACAAAACAAACCAAAAAAACCCACAACAACTTTACTGGGTAATATTTTGCACAAAAAATGCTGAATAGTCTCTGGGGATGGGGAGGGAGAAGGAAGAGGAAGAGAGTTTTCGATTTCTTCCAGTATGCCAAAACCAAATTTCAATGTTCCAGAAATGGTATAGACAGTACAAGGTCCCCATGATCAAGGTCACTAAGAATGGTGATAATCACATCAGCCCAGTGCCTATGAAGTGAAGGATATAAAACCACAAATAGGGTGAATGAGCAAACTTTTCTTAACCAAAGTGTGTTAAAAGGAAAATTAATCCAAGCAGAAACTGAACTCCATGTTGTAATCAGCCCTTTGTCAACTTGTTTCAGCAGGAGCCCCAGAGCCAGATCCACAGCTGCTACCACAGCTGGAAGCATGAAGCCTCCTGAGAAGCCAGTTGCAGACTCAGATGCTGCTGTTTCCTGTTTATTATTATAGTGTAACTTTGCATATAATTTACCATGTTCACTGCAAATGTATTTATTTTTACTGGATGTTTGCGCTAAAATGTACATGCCTATTATTTGGTGAATTCATAATATTAAGGCTGATCTATTCTGTGTCTCTGCAAAGAAAACCATTTGTTAAAAACAGGGAATCTTTCCTGTAGGGAGAGAGAAAACACAAAGAAAAGAGAGAGAGAGAGAAAGGAGATTCTTCCAGAAATAGATTCTCCAAGCCAAGTCCAAAATGAGTAAATAAGGCCAGGATCTTTTTCCACATTTGATTTAACAAACAACTCAAAACCCCTCAAACATCCTCCCTCCTACCCCCCCAAAAAACCAAATACAATCTCTCCATGTATTTAGTGCCCAGTTACAAGTAATGTATCTTTTTCTCAGTAAATACTACATAAAAATATTTGTTAATCTTTTTAAATTCCAAAAAGACACTGTTAACTTGTGAACTATGTTCAGAAAATAGTTATTTCTCTAAAAATAAAACATAACCATTACAATAATGAAGACCCACTTAACCATTTAACTTTCAGTAACTCTCTCAAGTTACCTATTGAGCTATCACATACTAGCAAACACATCACATTGTTACCCTCTAATTTCATACTAACTTTCCACATCTGATTTACACTACCCTTTCAGAAGACATGGGGATCATTTTTACTTCCCACGGGGATCCCTCTTTTGTTTTTTTAAAGTAGCTCTTTTGGCCTGCTAATAATATTTTCTCTCTGCAGGTACAAAAACAATAGGTAAAAGTTGGTATAAATTTATTCCTCAGCTAAACCCTCACATAGTGCAATCATTCAGTATGACCAAGTCAGTACAATGGCTCCAAAATCCTTTTCTTAGCCTGTTCCCAGTACAGAGAAATTCACTAAGTCCCTACATCCCAGCAATCTCTGGCTTCTTAAACTTCTCCAGGACACTGATTCCAGCTGGCTTAATACTGTGTAACCCTGTATATATGTTCACCATTCACATACAAAAATGTGTTTCTTCCAAGTCTATTAAATGCTCATCTACATTTTGTTATTTCCAAAACCCCAAATGTAAGCTCACTTAAAGTGACATGAAGGTGTTACACTGGTTTTACTATCTAGAAAAGTCATAATAGTATAAATCACGATATTCTGAAAATAATTGTGACTAAGCTAAACTACACAGTATAGTCTTTAAAATGGGCAATCTAAAGTTATGTGAAAAAACCACGTATTTGAGCTCCAAGTATTCCAGAATACCAGAAAATGAGTTGAGTTTCTGTCTGTATTTGTAAGACATACATGGCTTCAAACTGTATTTGTGCAAAACTGAATTGTTGAGTTTATCTTAAGGTATTTCTAATTTTATCTAACAGATTCACTACTGTAAGGCCATCCAAATATCTCAAGTTACTTAGGAAGGACTGTAATAAAAGAAGAAAAAAAGAAGGTTATTGAACTAAATTATAAATATCTGATTATCTTGATAATCGGGAATTTTGGATAATCAGGATGTGTCTTTATAAACAAAACAGGCTTTGCAATGAGTTTCTAAAACCAACTGTTACAAGTACATTAAAATAAAAAGAATTTATTCTTCCACATCTTTTTTTTCCAAAAGAAATCCAGGTCTCATTAGCACAAGACAAAGATTACTAAAATCAATTCTTTAAGTCTTGATTATATTTTGTTTAATATGTATTAGCATCAAAGTGAACCAATAATTATTTCCTATAATCAACAAGGAATTACGTTTGTTGCAACCTGTAAGTTTTATTATAGTATAATATAAAAGGTGGTAATAATAATAATAGTCATGGAAAAAATATTCCTATATTTTAAGTATATCAACAAGTATTTGAATTCTATATAAACACAGATGTAAGCCAAATAGTGATACATTTCAAAACACTTTTATGTATTATGAACTGCACCATACAACTCATTCTTAAAAGGCATAGGACATAAACAAAGGAATTACATAGAACAGCTCAGAATTAATGTGTGATTGTATGTGCTTTAATTTATGAAGTAGCAGCTTTGTAAAGAAATGCTTCTAGAGGTATTTCTACACCAATCATTTGCATCTGTTTTTTTAACACTGAACCTCTAAACATTTGCATACACATTCACATTTGAACAAATGGCCTTAAAAGGGCTACTCCCACAAAAATTTTTCAGGTCTGGGATATAAATACAGCTTTTGGTTGCTGACCATGGAGAAGTGTTTTTTTAGTATAGGAAAAAAATTACAACCTTTCAGGCTTATACTCCTGGTTTATTTTTTATTAGGATTAAGGCAGTCCTATATAGTATTGCATTTTTCAGAGGTAGATAGCTTGGTTTTATGTCATGGTCAGAGGACCCAAAGCACCATTTTTAGAAAAGAAAGAAAAATACCAGTAAGGACGGCCTTACTTTCTTTACTGTTCTGTTGTACTAATTGCAATTCACTCCTGCGTCTTTTTAGATTTTGTTATACATTGATTTAGAAGAATCTAACTTAATGGAATACATTACCTTGGAAGAAAAAAGCTTATTCAGAATTTACTTCACATTTTCTTCATATGTACATTCATGATACACAAGTTAAAGAACAATCCAAGTGACTGTTTCCAATTACCATTTCCCACCATTTTTATCAATCCTGGCTGTTAAGATTTAACTTTTAATCACTGAAAAAGTTGTGGTATTTTTAAGAGTACCTGAATTATGCATTGCAAGGTGCAAGTTTAAAACCAGAACAATTTTGTGTCACTTTACATGTAAACCACACATAGTACTAATTAGCTGACCACACAGTTCATAGCTGATTTGGCTCAGTGTCTTCACAGAGTGTGTCCCAGATGTTACTGTAAAGTTTTTGTAAAAAAAGTTTTTGTAAAAAAACCTCCCAAACTAACCCAAAACCCCAAACAAAAACCAACAGAACTCCACCCCTTTATGATGCTAATAAATGGTCTAACTTCTCAGACCATATGCAACATTTCAATTCTTCATAAACATTTGAACTGATTTAGTAAACATTTAGAAAACTGTGGACTGTGGTGCAGATTTTAAATGTGACAGCCGACAACATAAATTTTCTGGATGATGATGGAGTCAATGTTAGTGCAGCTGTAGTAACAGTAAGACATGCAAAACTTAAAGTTTAGTTTCAACTGTTTGAGTGCATTTTTCATAAGATTCAAGGATTGCCAATGATTTATGCTCACTACATAAATTGCAAATTGCCAGTAAAAATAGGAAATACAATTTGAACCCCATAAAATTATTTTTGGAAAAATTTTTCAACTGCTCAAATAAGGAGTTAGGGCAAGGCACTAAATTATCCATTTCCTGCAAATAAATAATGCTTTAAACAATAAGAGCACTTTAGAAAGGAAACAATCTCTGTATTGAAATGAACACAAATACAGTTTATACATATTATTATTTTATTACTTTAGTAATTCTAGCAAAATATTTAGCCTACAAAATTTATATTAGAATTTAAAATGTGTAGTCCTGGGAGCCTGCTTGAGGAAGGGCTGAAGGTTTTGGCCATGGTTCTTTAAGTCAGCCAATATCTAAAAGGCTGATTAAAAACTAAGTCCACAGAGTAAAAATCTTTCACTATATAGTCAACAGCTTCATTTTGTGACACCTTGCAGCACAAAGCCTATTAATACATTTCTTCTATCTCTTGTAATTTATACAAATTACAAGGTCGTAATCCTTTGCCTGTGCAGAAGGAGGATGGGATTAATTTGTTCTTACTCCTGATATCAGAGAGAGTCATCCACGGCCTAGCCTAAGACAGGCCACCTACAGAATGACCAGCACTGGAAGACCTAAACTCCTCTGCAGACAAAAGGATGGATCATCCAGAGAGTGTTTCATTTTATCCTGTGGCAGGTGCTATTAAAAAGCACAAAGTAAACCACAGCAAGAAGGCTGCCTAAGTACCTCTAGTAAAGTACTAGAAAATTTAGGATGACAAGCTCAGGCTTGTTGTGTGGTCATGCTCAGATGTGCCTCATGTTACAACAACAGTGAAAAACAATATATAATTATTATCAGTAAATAATAGCCACACAACAAAAAACCTGAAACTAATCTTCTTGAATTGAGTAACAACCAGTCAAAACAAGGGCATCTATTCAAAATACTGAATATAAAAAAAATTGCCACAAACCCCTGACTGTCTCAGCATTTCAAAAGAGTGCATGGAATCAGGATACCAAAATGTAATTTATTGTATCTGTCACTAAAAGCAGCCTCTTTAGCAGCAGCTAAATATGGAATCATAAATCACAGACTTTAATAGCTAATTATTTTTTGATTTTTTTTTTATTCCCAGGAAAAAAGTCACCTGGATTGCACTGAATATTTCTGTGAAATCTTAGTTTAAGTTTTACTTTCTAATTATATTTTAATTTTTTCATTGAGGAAGAGAAACCCAGTATTTTATCTCACTAAATACAATGAATAACTCTGGAAGTCTTCCAAATGTTCTGCAATATTTGGGAACCAATGAACTACTTTCTTCCAAGTACTAATGAATTCCCTATAGTGCAGGCTTTTTACCAGAGAAAATCACAGTTTAGTTTTCTAGAATTAAGTCTGAAATGTCAGACTGCTTCCACAACCTCCCTCCTCACAAGCATCTGAAACGTTGTAATTCCTGGATTTAGAATTCAAAATTGATGCTTCTTCTTTAAGTATATTTCTTCATTTTTTAACTAATTAAAAGTTTTAAGTCCACCTTCTAGACCTTTTTTCAACTGCTGGGAGATCTACTATTAAAATAAGAAGTCCTTGTGAATCCTCTATTTCTATATTCAGGCTTCTGCTATTTTTTTCTGATCTTCAGAATTCTACTCAAGAAAATACACCAGAGCTTTAAATAATGTAGTGAAGTATATGGAAACTAAACAACCCCTTTTGATTATTATTTCTGAGCAATCATTCTGTCTCAACGCTTCTCATTGACTCTTGTAACTCTGCAACCCATGAGAACTGCATCTGAATGAGTATGAACAGGGAGGGTCACAAGACAAAGTGTCACAATACTTTGCAATTATTCTCTAAAACATACTTGTCTAGAGTCTGATCCATAGTACTCTTTTATTTCTCATTAATTACTATTTTGATTCCTCAAAATCTTCCCGGGATGGATTTTTTAGAAGTGCACTCAAAATCCAAATGTATGGGGATAATCAGTTCCCTTTTATCTTCTAACTTACAGTGTTCAAAACCTTCTTTCCGGTATTTTCATATACTGAAATCCATGTTCAGTGGATACTGAGAATTATTGCCTCAGAAAAGGTTTTTTGTTATGAAATAAGGCTCTATATTCTGCAATTTAGATTCTCAGCAGGTTTTTAGCATATTTGCTATTTTATTATTGAGTTATATTAGATAAACCCTGGAAAAATACCAGATCTCTCCTAAACTTTTCGATTTGTCAAAGTGTAACATCATCTTATCTCTTGTGCCTCAACCTCTATTTTTTACTGGATAAATTAATTCTCAAACTAATATAATGTGAGGAAGATACATGTAACATTTGCATAAATGTAGCTTCCATTCTATATACATATCCTCTCTATTTGGATCCTTTATTACAATCCCACCAATGATTTTTTGCCTTTTATATACCTTTTATATAAACTTTTATGTATCCTCAATATTCTTAGCATGCACATTTGTAATTCTTCATGTCTGATAACTTAGCATAGTCCTAGTATTTTGTTAGGCCAGGAGAACAAACATCCTAAAGGCCTTGTAGTAGAAGACTGGAAAGCCCTAGGCTATCTTGGGATAGCAAGGTCCTGTCTAGAACTTTTCCTGCAAACTACAGATTTGGCCCATCCAGGGGGGAATTTCACAGATGGGGGAATACCATGCCATTCATCCAGACCTCCCATTGGGGCATCCTCTTTAGATATGCTAATTTGTAAGGTCTATAAAATTGTATACACGATCTATTGTGTGTGTACTGTGGCACATCCCACCTCGGTGAAGTGGTGTCTGGCTCTCAATTTTCTAAGACCAGGAAAAAGCATCACCACAAATTGAATTATTCTGTTAATGGCTATTTAATTCTGAATGATTCACTTTTCCTAGACCTAAGGAAGAAAGCTCGAGTGCATTTAACATAATTTGCATTCACAACTTTGAATAACTTTGTAGAATATCTGGTATTAAGCAGTTCTCTGCTGAAGTGCTCTGTAACATACTGCACCTGGCATGACAGACTCAATAAAATCTTCCTGCATTTACTGTATGAAGTTTATCTTATGTTTGCATATTGCACTGAAATTAGAGATATCTGTACTGGATACACAAAATAAGCACTTTCAAAATATAATCTGATTGTATTTTCCCTGAGTTCAATTATCTCCTTTCTCTTCATCTCTGTACTGTTCTGTTTCCTTCACCACCTGGTTCTTGATATTCCTCCCTTTTATCTCTTTGCTTTGCTTTCATTCTTTATTACTTTTTTTTTTTTTGCTGTGCTGTTCTTCTCTTTTGCCATTATCTGCCTCCTATTTCTTTCTCTCTCTCTTTTTTTTTCCTTTGTTTTTTTTTTCTTTTTCTGTGTGAAGAAAAATAAAAGCCACATGGTTTGTCAGATAGTAGACAATAAATGTTTGGGAATGTTGTAGAATCCTGTCATGGGAACAATTACTTACATCACATCAGTGTATCAGTGCCAGAATAATTGCTTCTGGTATGTTACAAATGCAATAGACATAATCCAGGGTGAGGAAGCACCAGGCTGCCACTTTTTTAAACATGTGAAAACTATTGCACAGAAGTTAATATTTTAGAGCAGAAAATCAATCTACAGTACACCACAGGGGCTTCTTCATCACCTACAATTTACATGTTATGGACAAGTTGCAAAGTCCCTTTTTTGACATCCTCCATAATTATCCAAAAACAATACACAGGGCTTTGAGGATTTCCTAGATGCTTGGTTGCCTATATTGTACCATTTAGTTGAATTTTATTAGTTAAATGCAGGAATATGAAACAGAAAACATCTCCTGACATGCCTAGACATCTGAAAAAAACAGAAAACAGACGTTTAGTGTAAAAATGTTCACAAGTGGATAAGGTTTGTGGCTATACACTTGCTGTTTTGTCTGAATTGACTGCCTGTTCCTTTAACCACACCTGTCTGGGACCTAAAGTTCAGGCATACCTGAACTTAATCCTCCTGGAGAACTCAAATTGCTAGTTATGTTCTCAGCTCAGAATTTAGTTTTAGAAAAAAATGTGATGAACAGTGGTGGCAGACAGCTTTTAAACAACAGACCTCTTATATGAGAAGTTGCTCAGGAAGGCAAATCATGACTCTACTGGCAGATTAGCAACTGGAAAAAGTATTTAAACTCTGGTACAAGTTACTATTTCTTAATGCAGTGAATGTCCTTACTTCTCCCTTTAATGATTTTCCCCATGAAATATACCCAGGATAACGAAAAAGAACCCGAGCATTTCTGAGTTGTCCTTGGTTGACTCTTGTGTGTATACCAAAATCATAGAAGCACAGTATGGTTTGGATTGAAAGGGACCTTCAAGATGATCTAGTTCCAGCCTCTGAAATGGGCAGGAACACCTCCTTCCAACAGATCAGGTTGATCAGAGCTCCATCCAACTGGGCCTTGAACAACACCTCCAGGGACAGAGCATCCACAACTTCCCTGGGTGAACTGTGCCAGTGCCTCACCATGCTCACAGTGAAGAATGTCTTCCTAGTATCTAACTGAAACCTACTCTTTCATCTTGAAGCTTTTCCCCCCTTGTCCTATCATTACAGTTCCTGACAGAGTCCTTCTTTGTCTGCTTCCCTGCAGCTCCCTTCAGATATTGCAAGGTTGCTATAGGGTCTCCACAAAACCTTCTCTTCTCCAGGCTGAACAGCCCCAACTTTCTCAGCCTGACCTTTAAGTGACATGTTCCATGCCACATGTAAGTCCTCTGCTGGACTTGCTTCAACAGTTCCATGTCCTTCTTATGCTGGGGAACCAGAACTCTATGCAGCACTCTAGGTGGCATCTCATCAGAGCAGAGCTGAGGGGCAGAATCCCCTCCCTTGCCCTACTGGCCATGCTGCTTTTGATGCAGCCCAGGACACGACTGGCTTTCATGTGAGCACACACTGCTGGCCCAGGTTGAGTTTTTTGCCAACCATCACCCACAAATCCTTGGACTCGACAAGATGATCTCCAGAGGTCTCTCTCAACCTAAACCATACTGCTGCTCTGTGATCCTCTGGGACAGAGGTATAACTAGAAGTCAGATTTCCCGTTCTTAGGGCAGATGCCCAACCAACCACACACTGTTGTGAAAAAAAGTGTGCAGCAGCATTACCTGCATCACTACTTCTGGAGCAAAGAGAGAAACCAGGATTTATTCCCAGACTGATTTTCAAGTACTTAAGTCTCTGAGGTATCTACCTCTACATATTTTCAAGTCCAAGTATTTTCTGAGCATGATGCAGTTTACACTACTACTAATCCTCAAGGAATCTAACTACCGAGTTTCTCTTTGAATCTATGCGAGCCCTTCTGCATTCACGAGGACCTTCTTAGGTCTTAGGTAAGTAGTTCTTACCTGTGATGCAAAAGAAAATGGAAACAAAAATTGATACTGTTCAAGAGTGAGTACCATTCATGATAATTTTAAGTTAAAAAATAAATTCTAGAGTTTCATGCACTGGAGACTCAAAAATTTCAATGCCTGGGTTTTCAGGATAACTTATATACAGAATAAGTTTTTTCTTAGGAGTATATTTGTTTTGTCGTTCTTATACCTTGATGCTGCAATGTATGTAGTGATATATTATCAATTCTATAATAAAATAGAAATTTGTAGGGCATTTTTGTAAGGTGCCTGCATTACGAATTCTCCACAGCACAAAAAAATTGTATTCTGTCATCTGTGATAGTAAAAATTAATTTGTATAATAAAACCTCATAAACACAGCTCTCTTTTTTCAATTTCCACAGCAAAAGAGTCACCATCAGTAGTTAAAAATGCAAAAATAACAAAATATATTCAATCCTAAACATAAAAATCACAGTAAAGACTATTATTTCAATTCATCTACAATGTAAAAATTTGGTAATAAACTTTTCTACTGGTACCAAATAATCCATGTAACAATGACTCCAGCAACTCTGTATTACTTTAGAATCTGAATATTTACCCACGCACTGGAATATTCATATTCCTCGCAGATTTAGTGACTTCTTCAAACCTTTCTATGCTTTCTTCAATTGAACAATTAATATTCATTTTGCTAAAAGATTCAGATGCTGCACCAAATACTGAGACTTCTGTAGCTCCTGCTGCAATCTAAAAAACACATTTCAAGAAAACAGAATCATAACACTATATTAAAGTATTAGATTAAGCATTTAATTCTATACAACATTCTAAAATTTTAAAGTATATTAAGTATATTATCCATTACTAAAATCTAATTTTAATCACATTTTTTTAAGATAATAGCATACTGACAGATTGAATCAAATTTTGAGATCATTCACTATGGCATATTTTCTGCCTCTTCTTAGCAATTAGTTAAACAAGTTTCTAAAGTGATGAATGATAAAGGTAATAAGATGTAAGAATTCACATGAGCCAACTATACAAAAACAATGATTAATACTTATATTCATCTTTTCAGAAAAGGAAAAGGTCATACAACAACTGTCACACTGTCTGTTACTCCTGAACACCAGGAAGTCATTCTCATGATTGGGAAAGTTCTCTGTGTGCATATGCCTGGAGCAGCAACAATAACCAGCAGGGATTTCCTTATTAGAGTCAGCTCTAGGATCAAGGGCTCCATTGGTCTTGGTGTCACAGTTGATAAGGATAACATGGAAAATGTTTACATGAGAGAAGTCTCAGCAAACATCAGTCTAGAAAATGTGTAAATGTGATGACTTCACTGAAGGGGCAATTAGCCTGAGCTTGTACTCAGTACCTCAGTAAATCAACTAACATGAGGCAAACTGGAAGGCTGAAAGGCAACTGATAGGAGAAGAAAACATTTTAGCTTAGGAGAATAGTTAACTCACTCTCCAGTCAGAATAATACTCTTGGTTCAATGGGAAAGTATGGAGCTTTTGCCTTTACTTTTTGCCTCTGCAGGATACTGTCTAAAATTCAGCAACCCATACAGGAACAGATATTCTTTCAAAGAGAGGGGAAAAAACATCAGCAAGGAAGAATGCAGGAATAATCTACAACCATTTTTTCATTGTTTTCCCTTAAATAAAGTATAGAGATAAAGCACACTTAATTAAACTCATATTACCATTGAGACAAAGTTGTAGCACTATAATCTGACTGTTGATAATTAAGTCAACTATGCACAGGATTTGGTTTTAACCGATATTTCAGTATAGGAACTGAATGACACAATAGACAACAAATGTTCACCAAGCAGTATGCTTTCCAAATACAGCTTGTCATCAGGACAAAAGCAGAAGCATTAAATATTTTCAGAAAACAAAAAAATGTGTAAAGATTTGACTAACAATGTATATATTTTAAGACGACTGAACTGCTCCGTTTTCACACTTTTACACACTTCAAGTCTATAATTTTGACTATTTTGGAAGAATGGAAACAATTTAAACTTTCAAACCCAACCAAACCCAATATGAAATCGAGAATTGCTATAAATCTTTTTCATTTAAATGAGTCTTTCCTCATCCTTCTTCAGTATTTTCCACCAAGACACTCCTCAGAAACTTTGCAGGGTCAACAAGTCAAAAAGAAAGAACTGTCTTGCCCTTTATATACAAGTATCGTTTAAAAGAAGTTACAAAGTTCCTGGTCAATGCCTCCAGTAAACTATGAGCTTAACATCATTCTGTGAATTTCCCTATATTTCATAAAGAAAATTAGGAGTTTTCAGTGAAAAAAACTATAGCATATTTCTGACACTAAATAGCTAGCTTTTGGTACTGAACTTAAAGTGTCTGAAACATAAAAGAGGTAAATGTGGAAAACACCTATGAAGGCACTTACAGCAGAATGAAAACCTTGAAGATTAGGTGTGAGAACGGGATACTGGACTCCAGGATGCCGCTCAATGCCCCTCATTACTTCTTTGTGATCTGCCATCTAAAATATATAAATGATTTGTATTGATCAGCAGTTATTTTCTGATTTTATATAGCTAACTAGAAATTGGATTAGACTGTGGTTTTGCCTTCATTACTTTTACAGTTCATACAAAAAGTCTAACAACAAGAGGGTTAAACTGATTTTGTACAAATATTATTTTTTAATTTCTTTTGACTGTGTTGCAATCTTTTAAGATCTATGTGAATGTAGAACTGGGACTAAGACTTCTACATTGTTCCTTTGTGTGTATCTGGAAAAACATAATTCACAGCATAAATTGACAGGCTTATGATCATGCTGTTCATGAAGTGTTACAGCAACTTTAACTTTGCTTCACTGGACTTAATAAGTGGAATTAACAGAATAACTGAGATTTTAAAAACAGGAATCTTGAAAACTTCATCACTCTGATAAATGCAACTTCACAATGTTAAGCATAACAGAACCTGAATTACTCAACACTGTAATCAGAACATTTGATAAGACTAAACACATCTATTTTTAAAAATACAGCAAAATCCAGATGGCCACAATATTTTAATATATTCAGAAGTTTCTTTCTAAAGAAGAAAATACTTCTTTACTATAGCAAAGATCAGAATACCTGTTTTCCTTAGTCTCCCCTCACAAAAGAAAATCTGCCTTTTAAGATACTCTTGCATTTTTCTCATACATTCAAGATTAAATATACTCTCTGTACTAACGAAGAAGATGAATGAAACTTATTCATTTAATAAAAGGCAGATTCCTTAGATAAGCACATTTTCTTAAAAGAAGTGGCTTGAAAACAAATATTGTTCAATGGTGTGCACACCTGAAAACAATACAATTAATAAAACACATTCCTCTTATTTAATGTCTTAAAGATTCTGAGTTTTAAAAAAAGTACTGTGCATTTTAAATGAGCATAAATAAAAGCAAATCTCTCAAGCAAATACTATTAAGTTGGATTTGTGTTTCTTTCCACACTGGTGAAAAGTATTTTGAGAAGTACCATGTGAAAAGATATATGAACTACTTTCATTACCCCTTATTTTCAGCAGATACCTTCTTGATAGCTATGCAGTACCACAATTCTAAATACATGGTATTAAATTATACCACACTCTTAACTAAGAATACTACTTGTAACCTGGAATCTTCCTGTCACCAGCTTCCTTCTATGAAAATGATAGATAAAAAATATTAGAAAAATCCATTCTCTTGAAATATAAGTCCAACGTATATCTATAAGGAAGTGTATGTATAGTACAAAAGGTGTTTTACAACCACAGACAACCCATTTCTTATCAGGAAGTAAGTGATGGCGCAAAACTTTTTGTATTTGCTTCTATGTGAACTAAACTGATCTGATAATCTCACAAAAAACCTCTGTTAACACCTTAGTTTTTTAAGAACAATATTTCATTCCTTAATTTAATATAAGCAGTAGCTACATTTCTCAGGGCAAAAAACAATGTCTGAAACCAAATGACAAATTAAATGGCAAATGCTGGAACTAAATTCACTCTCCACAATTATAGCCTGTCTTAAAATACACTGGAAAACCAAAATGACACTTTTTCAACCAGTATAAACCTGGCAGATTCAAATAATATTTTATGCATTAAATCCGTCCCACTGCTATTTTTCCTGTAAGTAAAATCCCATCTTTGCACATATTGCATGTTATAAAATTTTAAATTGTAATAAAATATTTCTTTTTCCAATTTCTTTAAAAATAAGCTTCCAAATAGTAGGTATTTATAATTTTTGGCTGTTTATGTTATAGGTGTGGGATCCTGTTTTATATGGCACCTTGCTACTGTGGAACTTTTTATTTTAGATTTTTCAGTAAAAAAAAAAAAATCTTTGCCAAAAACAACAGTGGATGGGAAACCATAAAAAACTTAAAACACTAAAAACAGAAATAAGTGAATGAGATCTAAACATAACTGCAAATTCTATTCCCATGACCTATAAAAAAAGAGCAAAGAAAAGACAAAGTCAAGACTGCACCCTCTGTCAAAGCAACACAATCTTATCTTTTAAATTAAAAAAAAAAATTAAATACTAATTAAACCATTAAAACAAAGTACCGAGTGAATGAATTTGAGATAAGAAGGGATCACTCATTTTTTTCTAAACTGACATAAATTTGATAAATTTGGTACTCATAATGGCTCACAGGAAAAGGAAATAATTAAACAAGGAAGAAATACACCTTTGCTTTAGACATTTTCTTCTAACATTTAAAAAATTACATTATTATCTGTTGCAGTAATTGACAAAGTGTGATGGCACTTAGAAAAACTTAGCCTGTTTCCTTTTAGTAGACAAGACATCATTGCCCCCACACTGATGCCAAAGAAATTCTGCACTGTCATTCCTCTCTTCATCTTTCCTATTATCCTTCTTCTAGACTCTTCCCTGGTGACCCTGACAACACTGAAATAAAGCAAAGGACTTCCTCAGAGTGTTGTACAATTTGCCTTGATAATTCATGAATTAGCATGGCTGTACTATGTTTTTCTCAGAGAAAAGCTGAGAATACAGTCCAGGCCCAGGATGTATTCTCAGTTTAAAATGGACAAATTTTATCCACATTTTATCAGATGTTCAACATGCAGTAGACATTGTTAAAATTGAAGTATTTTTCCCAAATAATTAACTTCTTGTTTTTATTTGTAAATAACTTGTATGCTCCTTGTCAAATATAAAGTATTCAAATGCTTCTGTGCAAAAAAGTGTCCAATTTCTTGAAAAATAGTTTAAATTACATACACAAGTATTGATTTATTTCCTTATTTGCAGGAAATAATTAATTTGCACAAACAGGTGCTAAATAGTAAACTTCAGGACTAAGCCTGAATTTGCAGTGTTAAATCTCAAATGGAAACGTGGCACTCTAATGCCAATGTATTTGCTGCCAGTTCCAGAAAGGCTAGGTTTCTGCTGAATTCTACCAAATGCAAAAATTAATTCTGGAAAAACAATAAGCCAATTATTATGATTCTTCAAAATTTAAATGTAGTTGCTGATAGAGTGTTAGAACTCCAAAATAAGCAATGCCACTAAGTACTACTACGTATACAGAAGTCCTAAATTTCGATCTCCCAAACACATTTCCAAATGTGGAAAATTACATTTCACTTAGACAAAAAAGAAAATAACGTATACTACTTTTCTTTTTTACATCAGTGACTACTAGTTTTAGAAGAGTAGAAAAGAAGTAAGAACAGCAATAAATTATATTAATGATGTGTCTCCATCCCAAATCTTTAGTTGCAACTGAATGTTACACAAATAAATTGAATGGCATTTAAATTGAAATAGTTCTGAATGGAGCTGATTTTACATACCTGAGGCACCCATTTGGATGAAACGAAACTGGTCACTTCTATTGCAGGCAGGCCTGTTTTGGAAAGCTGGTTGATTAACTCAATTTTTGTATCAGTTGGGACTATCACCTATAGACATGGAGACATACTTTAGTAAAGTATTTCATATATAAGAAACTTTTGTAAGTGAAATGTTCCCTGTACATAATCAATACTATTTTTTTTGTTGAAGAATGAACTACACTTAGATATTTTACTATAACTCTACTGTTTCCTGGCAGTAGGAAGTATAAGGAAGGTACTAGGCAGTATACATGATGTTACCCCATTTTCTGTCCATCACAATAGGAAGCACTCCTGTGTAACTGGTTATAGATCTGGCCTCATTATTTGTTATTAACCAATCACCAAACTAGCAAGAACTGACAAAGGAAACACTAACAGTGCAACCAGCAAAAAATGGAGGAAAAGGCTCCACAGCTGAGGCACAGTAACTATTCTGCTAATACAATTAACATCTCTGGTATCAGTAACAATGATATGTGTGAGCTTATCCTCCTGTTTGTGGAAATAGATGACTGTTTCTATACACGTACCCTATAACCTCTTGCAATCTTCTTCCATGCTTCCCTACCACTCTTCAGGCAAAAAATGCTATCAAAAGAGTAATATTTTTCTTCCTTGTCTCTTTAGCAGGAAGCACGATAAAACCTATTTTACCATTCCTTCTACATTAACACTTGAAGCAGAAACACAAGTTAGAAAGACAGGCAGTGTTTCATAGTGTTTACCAATTATGTCACGACAGAATGTTATGGACTGACAAGACAAATTCCAGCAAAAATAAATGTTGAGTAGCAGAAAGGCTAGTTAGCCAAGTATAGAATGAAATTATATGATCTAAAAGCTGGGTAAATAGGAATAGACTTTCTAATACAAATTCTAATACAAAGGAAAGTTATCAATATGAAAATAGGTATATTTATTAGTATAAAAATGAAAGAAACATAATCAGCAGGATACACATGTTCAACACAATGAAAATAACACTAACATCCATGTCAAAGCACATACAAAAATAAAAAGCGCTAAGTTACCTTTTCATTTTGTAATCCATCCCTTGGCCCAACTTCTACAATTTTTATGTACTCAGGCAGTCCAGATGCTTGAGGTTCCTGAAATAAAAATCAATACCAAAAAATAAAACAATTAAGGTCACCAAGATCAAAAGGTACAGCTTGTACTTGTGCTTTCATATGATTCTGGGTACAAAGTCATATTGTCAACATTAAGTTTGCTCGGCACATTTAAAAATCTGTGAGAACATGTTCCATACCTTGACCTAAGGAATAAAAGTTAAAAACAGAAGTTAATGAATGTTCCACTGCTACTTTGAGGTCACAAAAGTTTATTAAAAATGTATAGAGAACCATAAATGAACATTGAGTTTTACAGCGAGAAATATTTCCATTTCAAAAATCTTTCCAATCAACAATCCAGTCCTCCAAACTTGCAACTCAGTGTTCTCAATTTAACTTAAGGGGCACTTCTCTGTAAACGTTTGCAAGACTTGGCTATAAATCTGAAAAGAACATAGCAGTCAAGAAATGTTAAAGAGATTATTAATGAAAAATGAAAGTTATTTCTCCGACAGAAGATGAAATTTTTAAAAAAGGATTTAAAGGACAACAAGGAAAGCCTCTATAGATAAGAATTTTTCAGGTGTAAGAGAAGCTATGGAAAGGCAGGAGGCTGATGGGGACAGGAGGGAAGGAAGGCAGCAGAATAAGGTCAAAGGGCTAAGGAGAGCATGGGGAACTGAGCAGGGGGAAGGAGAAATGAGAACAGGAAAGCAGGTGAAGGGAAATGAAACTTCCTTTTTTATTATTTAGCTGCTCTGTGATTGAATCAAGTTGACAGGTGTGGCAGTTAATGTAAACTGGGCCCGTAAGTCCTGAAACAATTCAGAGCAGTTGGCTGGACTGAACCCTAAAAGCTGTGTGCCCTTAAAAAAATACTCCATGGCTAATTTGGGGCACACTGTGCATGCTCAGGAATGGACAGGAGAGACAGAGGCAGCCTTGCCAGGAGCTCTGGAAATACCCTGTTTTCTGTATTGTACTGAGGACAGACCAGTTTGTTCCAGCGTTGAAAGCCTGAGCTGGGATTAGCACAAGCTACCTGCAGGACAGCTGCTCCACCGAATCCACCACCTCTCCCAGGGGTTTAACACCACTGGAAGGGTGACACTGTCAGCACAGGGGGACAGCTCCTGCCCGTGGGAGCAACAGCTCCCCCAGACCGGAGACGCTCCATAAATACAGCCACTAATCTCACAACATCCATAACCAAAGGAAAACCCCATATTTTATTCCTCTCTGACTCATATCATCAGGGTTGTTTCATCCAAATGGCTGCTAATTTCCTCTCAGTAATGGAAAATGAGCATGCCTATGAGCACCCTTGGTTTCTCCCTGCATTCTTGGTGCCTGTGGGCAGTTCTCTGCAGGATTTGCCAAAATACCATAAATATATTTCAGACCATTTACTGTGTATTTATCTGAGCCCGGTAAAAAGAATGGGAAACAGCTGTATAGCATCTATTTGATCACATGGAACATCTGGTAAGTTGAAACTCTGTCAGGCCCTGCTAAGCCCACACTCACTGACAGTATAAACCTACTTAAATGTGAAGGTAAAACCTTCACATCTGCTGCATATTGTTCCTCTTAAGTTATTTTCACAAATATGGCACTGCTTCAGCACTACAGGCATAAATCTGGGTTATTTCATGATTATCAGATCCTTCTTGGTGCAAGACAAATGCCACAGCTGTACTATGAGTGAAGCTGTGACTGGAAAATAAAAAGAGAGCTAAAATACATTATGTGAACCAAAGCATAATTTAGAGCATGAAAAATGTCCATAAAACTTTGAGAGCAAAAGCGTTCATTTTCTGGGCCAAATCTTTTAAATCCCTATTTAGTGTCTACTGTGGCAAAACTTTGTGGAAATCAGGAGCTGCACTTGTCTTTTCAGAACAGGTCACACAGCTATGTCAGGTGATGTCTGCAGCCCTTGGAGTTGATAGGGCTCAAAAGTTTGGAGGGGATATTGCAGAAAGCCATTCAACTATTGGTTTTTATTTTCTGTCTGTGTTATTACAGATATACAATCTCTTTGAATCACAGTCCAGGCCTCTCAGGCCCTGATTTTCTCTACAGCCTTCCTGTTCACTAGTCAGTCTCAACTCAAATTCACTGTTCACAGAGTGAGAACAACACTGACAACCACATAGGGAATGACTCCCACATACTAGAAACTCAAGGCAGTACTATACACAAATCTGTACACTCTTCAAGCTGATGAACTAACACCTTAGAATAAACTTCTTGGCTCAGAGTCCAGAAGAGTCTTGATTTGCATTGTATTTCATCTAATATTATTTATGGTGCATTGATTGCTCCTATCTTCAGTGTTTCTCCTGTGTGGCATCCAATGTTGTACTGAAAATGTCTCCTTCTGTTATCAGCAGATAAACCTTAATACTTTCTTGTGAAAACTTTTGGACTAACATCATTACCTTATTTTAGTGCAAACATATATTATCTCAAAAAAAATTATTAGTGCCACAGAAGAAAGATGTTTTAAAAAACACAGAGGAACTCCACCACCAATGTCCTTCTGGTATAATAAATCTGCTTTCAACACTATCTCCTATTTCCTCCTCAGCCAGTTTCTTATTCATCTCACAAATTTTGATCATCCTTCTCCCTAGCATAACTAATAATTTCTCTTCTGCTGCATTGCTGAAGCTCAGTTAACAAGTAAGTCAAAGACAGGCAGAATACTGAGTTTCAGGTCCCTGTATACTATTTATACATTTTACAGTCTATTGCTGCTGGATAGAACTCAGAAAGAAATTGGAGACTATAAGAGTATGTATACCATCTTCTGCTAAAGTGACTCTAGCATTTTTCTATGCTGTGGCCCAAGTTGAATCCAAGGAGTAAAGGAATCTCACCTGTCCTGTGAATGAATACTCAGTAACTAGCTGTTAGGACATTCCTCCAAGAGAGAAATATGTACTTGACAAAGCTGTTCGGAAGAAAAAGGAGACTCCAGTTTCTAGGAACTTTTCTGATCACAGTGCCACACTTGCAGAATATCTAGACATTACTTAAATCACATCTGAAGAAATTGCCTGAGCCACTAGTCACATTCTGTGCCAGGCTCAAGGTCATCTGACTCACCAGTCAAGCTTCAAATGCACAGAACACACTAAGTCTGTAAGAATCTAGGCAGAGTTTAAACACTTCTCTGTTTACTACCTGGATGGCATCAGACCTCAACAAGGACTTGGGCTTCATGAACTGCAGGACTCATTTCCCCAAACACTAACTGGAGCATTTCAAATGTACACTACATCCTTGGGTAAAAGGAATGATTTTCTGAACCAATGAGACCAACTTAGAAAATTTCAACACCTTTAAGTATGGTATTAAATGACCTACAGATAATAATTAGAACATAGAAATAAATAGAAAAATGAAAACCAGTTTCCATATTTTAAATGTATGAGAAATGGTGAACTTTGCAGAAATACACAAGTACCAATTTTAGTACCACTAAACATGCCAGGTATACAATTTTGTTTCAGAATTACTAAATTTAACTATATGAACTATTTTTATGTAACAATATATATAAAGTATTAACGGCAAATACTTAGGGGGGACTGCTTATTGAATAAAACAGGGTCTCTGTTAAAAAGTAATGACCACCAAAGTATCATGTTTTAAATATCAAAAAGGAAATAGCTGACATAAAAGACTAAGAGCCTGGAAAATTTGTTTTTCCATGTAGCAAGCCTTGCCAAGGAAGCACAAAAAGCATATAAAACCACAAAAAAAAAAAAGAAAAAAAAAAAGCTTCCCTCAAAACAGAATGCAGCCAAAGAGTATTTTAAAAGAAATAGAGAAAGGAAAACCAAACCATTTAGCTTGGGACATTGAATGCCAAATTTTTGTATGGAAACATTTTCTCTCAACTATAAATAGCTGCAAATTTAGGTTCATTACAGAAAACCCTAGTAACTTTTAATTAAAGCAGTATAATCTCCCTAATGTAACAATAAATGTAAAGAAATTAAATAAACGCACTTTTTAAGCTCTCTCATTACTTCACTACTTCTACTAAAGGTGTTAAGGTTCTTTCAGCCTTCTGATTTTTATTCCATGAAGGTCATTCATAAGGGCAGAACCAGCAATGGCAAATATTACTAAGAGCTTCTGAAAGGTAACTGAAAAACACAAAAGTAAGAGAGAAGGATCTGGAGGTTCAGGTCTTTTCAATCCTAAGCAAGCAAAATTAAGCTCTGCTTTCCTTTTCCACAAGGTGGTGTTCTGGCACAGTGGACAACTGAACAAAGGTAGGTCCATCGTGTACAAAGTATTCAGGAAAGCAGTTTTCAACAAGAACGAGGAGGGAGGTGGCATCATAACTCCATAATGTGTATCTGTAGTGACATGGAAAAATGCCCAAAACCAGGAGAAGGCTCTAAGATAAATAATATGATTGCTGGAAGGAGAACAAAGAAAACAGTGATCAATCTTCTGAACACATAGATGTCTCTAAACTTTACAAGGCATAGAGGAAATAAACAGGAAGAAATTAAAATCCTTGTTCACATAGTTCATACTACTAGAAAGCAGATAAAAAACATATTAATTCCCAGCTTAACTAGAGAAAAAATGGAGAGAAGATTAAAAAAACAGTGGGATGCACCTGAGGAATATCCCTCAGAAAAGATAAACTGAGTACTCATTCTAGAACCTCTGCTGTATGCTGCTGACACGACCACTGGGAGAAGAGTAGCCATGAATGAACCATGACTAGCAAAAACCCTCAACCCCTGAGAATCTTTCATCAAATGAAGTTTTCTTATTATATGAGTCCACATGCATGACCTGAATGTTAACATAGACATACTAGAGACAAAGCAGTTACAACAGAGTACAAAATTCCATTGAAATACCAGATGCATTTCAATAAAAGCAATACATATGATAATACTTAGGACTCTTCATATTGTTTCTGATGCTGATTGACTAAGAAAATGAAATGGCAAAATTGATCCTAGCCTATAAACTAGCATGTCATAGATAAAACAGTGGCCTGGCACTTAATGAGTAGAAATATTGGGACTTCCTACTTCAAAAAATAATTCAATCAACTGGAGATTGTCCATGGGAGGGCAAAATATAGAATCCAAGTCAATCACGACTAAATAAAATTAGTTAAGTCCAGAGTAAACCTATCTGGAATAAACCAAATAATTGTTGAGGTCAGAAGGCTTGTTTGACCTTATGAAAGAGTAGTGATTTACATATATCAGGAGATTGTTTGAACTGGGAGAGAATTCACTTTAGGGATTTCTATGATAAAACAATAGCCCTAATATTTCTACTGTCATTTACATTAACTATTAAATTCCAATATAATCTGCTAGTATACTACTTCTTATTGTTGCAGGGTTGTTTACAAAAAAAAAGTCATTCATATGAAAACATAAAAAATATGATTTTGAACAAGAAGGAATTTAACTGAACTATGAGAATCATGTTTATGCCTCTGGAGTGGTATAAACAGTCAGTGGCCAGTTGTTTGACCTAATCCTGTTTACAAAGAGGACTTTAATGGTAGAGACAAAGGTGATAAAGTAGAAATAATATTAACAAATATAAAAAAAACTATTACTTTTATTTAGAAAACAGAAATTAAGATTTGGAAAAAATAATTCTGTCAAGTATTCTGATGAGCTGGAAAATCAAAAGGTAACAAATGATATTAATAAGAAGTGCCCAGAAGACTGGAAAAAAAAAAAGTTGCTGTGTTAAGAATACTATTCTTACATTAAACTAGAACATTTGAATGACGCTCAACTACACTACTCGCAGACATAGTTACAAATTTTAAAAAGCAAAACACCATCTATATATCACTATTCCTTTTAAAAATCCTTTACAACAGATCTTCCAAAGCTACAGCAGACAAGGTATTCAGGTCAAAGTTAAGAAACCTCAGCTAGCACCAGTCCCATGAAAAGGATACTAAGTCATTTCAGAGCATCTTTTTGGAGCAACTGGCATGATCTCTGTTCTTCTGCCCAAACCACACCTTAGAAGCAAATCAGACCAAATTAATTCTTGCCTCCTTGTTTTCCCACCATGGCTCCTCTGTAAACAGTGAATTCACATCAATCCAGATCTAGATCCATGGACTGACTCTGCAGTTTGACCCTGGATCTCTTTCATCACCATGGACCTGCCTGAGGGGTGCAGGCTTGCATGGAGAGCTCCGTTTCTGGACTGAAGCCTGACCATGACTCACAGACCTGCACTCCCAGCCATAACCTGGGACCTCCCTTAACACCACAAACTCGCCTGATGACCTGCACTCGTGCCTGAGCCCTCTCTAGGCCTACCCCTCTCACCCCACTCAGCTCCTGTGGGACTGCCTGGTGACCTGCCTGTTACCACCCTCAGGTCCCTCCCTTAGGAAGCTGCTGGCCCTAACTGCTCCCTAACAAATTCCTTATTCTAGAGTTCTAGTACCTGAAATTTGTTCCTTAACATCCAATTCAGATATATACTCCTCAAGTATTTCTCTACCCCAAGTCAGACAGGCTGGGATTAGAATGCAGTCTATTTCTCCTTTTCTTTGCCCCTTTCTATCAATTGCACCTAAACCAAAAGTGTAGTAGCTGTTAATGCCTAGCACCCTAAGGATAAGCTTTGTTGATGAAAGCCAGATATATCACACTTTTCAGATTAGAGTAGCAGCACTCATAAAATACACCTGAACATTAGTGTTTTGTGTATTAACTGATTTATCTCCTTACCCACTGGAGGCTACAGCCATCAGATGCTATGACAGTAATCCCAAAGAATAATGTTTTACTCAAGCAACGAACAAGGGTTGACATGAAAAAATATACCAAAATCCAATTAATAATAAAAAGGTTCTGTCTGATACACAAACAGAACCATGTTTACAAAAAAGAAAACTTAAGCATAATATGCAATTGTACTAAGTCACCTATCACACAGACAACTGCCACAGAGGTACGAAGTTTGCAAATCAATTTCACAGCACAGTACTTCCCTGGTCTTAGCAAAATGCAATGAGATGTAGCAAAACAAATTAGGAACTCCTTTCAATAAGAAAGAACATTTCTTTCAGACAAACACAAAATTGCACATTTTCTAAAGAGCTACAGAGTTAATAAATCAATATAATCTCTGTCTGCAGGATTCTGAGAGAGGGAACAGGAGGAATTCCTAACTTGCAAGATTGTTTTCCTTTATATTATATGAAGAGCTCAACTCTCACATACTTGGGGTGAAACACCTGCTGATTATTTTCTGTGACTTGTAGTTTACTCTTTTGCTTACAGTGGATGTACTTAATGGATGGGAAACCAGAACCTGCAGCTGCCTCCAGTACACAATTTACCTCATATAACCAATTGAAGTGAACTCAGCTTGAACTATGAACACACATAAACTGAAAGCCTGGAACTGTCTGTTTTGTTTAATTGAAAGGGTAGTCATACATTTGAATACTGTTTGGAGGTGTCTACTTTCATTTTTATTTTAAAGGCATAAAATGCTTTTATTTTAAAAGAATAAAATGTAATAATAATACATTTTTAAATGCATGGGAACGTGAAAGTTGTTTTCTGTTGTACTTTTCATATCACATCGCAGACTAAACTCATGTTCCTTCTTAGGTTATTACTCATTTTCCCCTTTCATGAGGAAGTCCAGAGTTCAGAAGTAGTAAACAAGCTTAAAGATTCCTCACTGTTTTATTTACCATGTCGTGGGTTTGGAATGCATTCTGAAACTACTACTCTTAGTCAAACAAATTACATGGGTTACCATACATATCTTGCAACAATATTATTCTGTATTTCTCTATGACCTTCTCAGTTTCTTTATAAACTAGATTTTCTTCTCCTTCTCTCCTTTATTTGAAGAGAACACAAAATGTCTTTCTTCCAAAACTGATGAGCTACACTCAACTACTATGCCAGGCAACTGTTTTTCTAAGTAGCAGGATATAAAACCATGAATTGTTAGCCGATATTCTTTAGCTTCAGTCCTCATTAAATCCTTGCTTTGTAACTTTACATATGTCACTTTCAAACCCCAAAACTGTACAAAGCATACATATGGTGAAATGATAGCACACAACTTAACTGGTGGTGTTATCTCAGGGATACAATAAAGGCAATGATGGATAGAAAATCAATAAAGCAGTATTTCCCACTTTATATAATAGTCATGAACAAAATCTTAATATAAACATTACGAAGAAAGATATGTAAGTTTTAATAATATACAATACAATGACTAATAGTATTTCAAATAATTAAAATAAATCTGTGGAAATATAAGCATACAATTATCAACATTTAAGATTATTAATTTAGACATTTCATTGTTATTTTCATAACTCAATCCAAACAGCCAGAGAAAGTATATCTGTGAAGCAATTTTGATGGGAAGATAGTTACAGACCCTCAGAAGCTTTTCCCTTTAGTAACCAAAGGGAAGAAAAGTGAATTATATACACTGAATTATATATGTTACACATTTTAAACTGTGATCATCAAAATCCACGCTACATTCTAACTATGCGGCCAAGGACAACTTACTACATGTCACTACAGAGTCACACAGACATTTTCTGTGGTAATGGCTTAAAATTTACCAAATGCAAGCTCCAGTGGATCAGAAAATTCCACACATATGGCACACTAACAAAATGCTGTTCTGACAGCTTTTGAAAGAAGGAAATCTCAGGAACTGGAGACTGAGTGTCTAACAGAAGCAGCAGCTAGTTCTAAGAGTACCTGGAAACCATGTCCAATTCTCTGCCATGATGTTGGAAGCTCTTAAAAAAAAAGTAGTAGTATTACAGGACAAACAGAAAGATAAAATCAAGCCCAAAGATTGTTCACTACCTTTGAAAACAAAGAAACACCTTCTTTAATATTTATGTCTATATTTCACAAAAACTCATTCATAACCTGACAAAAGCAATAGGCCACATTTGTCAAATAGCAGTCTCCTGGATGAGACTGAACTTTCTGAATTATCACTGACAACTTGACTTGACACCTTCTAAAAAACATTTGTTGCTGCTTTCAACAAATGCAAAGCACATGGAATAGCAGAGATCTGAACACCCAAATTACAGCCAAGAGTTCAAGCAACCTAAAAAAGCACATAGATGTGCTGCAGTCACTGACAATTTTTGATAACTTGAAAAATAAGGATCAAGAAATCTATTAGTAGTGTCAGGTGGTAGCAGAGGCATAGGCAATCACAGTTATATTTGTGTTACAGTGAAATCAATAATAAATGGTACTAGAGACCTCTATTACCAACAGGAGGCCAACACAGCCAGTCACTTCAGCAAAAATTAAAAATGTATTTTCAGGATATGGTGTATACATTACCTTTTTCTATTTCCCTAAATGCTTCCCTTGGCTAACAAGCAGCATTTCTCCATTAACCAAGCTGATTTACAGCCAACTCACTTTCATCCATATCCCTATCTTGGTCAAAGCCTGGAAAAGCAATTATACTCTGCCATCTGGGCTGGATGAAAAGGATACAGAGAACGGAGATCAACAGCACACTGATGACACTGGAGCCAAAACCTCCCACACTTTCCTTTACTATTATTTATGGTAATAGTATTATGGTGTGTACAGTGTTTTATAGGCAAGACAAAAGACAGAATTCTAGAAAGGAGAAAGAGTGGTGTTTTTCCACACACATTGAAAAAGCAGAGGCATGATCACCATTACAAATCAAACATGTGCAAGCAATTTGCTCTTTAAAATACTTTGGGATATCAGTGAGGGGGAAAATGAATATACTGACAAGTCAGCCCATCTACCCTATCAGGTAAGTCTCTCTAAATAACTCATTGTCAATAAAAGTGAGTTATGCATAGATCTTTAAGAATTAAAATTAAAAGCTGAAAGTAAAACAACTACTCTCCATTACTATCACAATCAAAATCATCTTCTGTGCCCAAAGGCTGGGCCTAAGAGATTGAGTAAATCATTAATTTAAGTACAGGTGGCCCACCACTATGTTTTCCATAGCTCTCTTTCCAAAAGACATTGATTAAAATGACAGTATTTTAATGACTATTTATTTCATCACTGTTGGCAACTCATCCTTCAGGAGAATTTGAAATTTATAAAGCTCTTTAGAAAAATAACATCTGTAAAGTATCACCATAATAATTTCCCAATAATGGCAAGGAAATTATAATTTGAACACTACGTCATTCTTGATGCTATAAAAATCGTCCATTTTCACAATGAAATTAGTCAAACGTGAGCATATTTAAAGAATATAATTTTCTTCCTATTCAGCTGAAAATAATGAAAGGCATTAAAATTTTTCCTTATATGGAATTTTAAAATTACATAGATATAAAGTGCTAGATTTTAAATAAACATTTAAAATACATTATCATTTTCCATAAGCTTACTAAAAAATATTCATGTAATAATGATATGTCACAGCATCTTCTGAACTGGTTAAATTTCTAATTTATTACAGTAAATAGCAATGTAGCACATTCGAATCATGCAAACCTGAAAACACTGAAGTGGAAAAGGTAGAACAAAATATACTGGCACTGGAGGAACTGTGACAAAGATAAAAACAAATTTGGAACATATAACTTTGGACTGTTTGAGAAGATTAAAGGTTGTCATGGCAAATTGAATCATGGTGTTTCCCCATTTTTTATTGCTTTCACTTCTAGATTTTGCACATTTAGGAAGCTGCTTTGTTTTTTCAAATCTCCATATTCTGGATAATAAAGTGCTCAACTCATGAGAAAGAAATTTATGTAGTTGTAAAATTGGTAATAAGACCAGTGTTAACTAAGGACAAAGAAAAGGAAAGAATGTCTGGTAGCATTACTATTAGGTGTACTTTTACTTTACTGTGACACATTAACTTAACTGAGGGATTTTTTCAACCACTGACAATAGAGAATGCTGGTTATGGACTAAATGGCAATGCAGCCAGACCATTCATTAAGCTCAAAATGTCCTGAAATGTTCTTAATGATAGGGTTCAACTGGACTTTAAAACACCTGCACTTAAGTATCTACACAGTTATGTCTACAGGTGTCCTAGGTATCTCTGTACAGTCAATGTATATATTCACATAAAATGTCTTAAGGTTCCCTAAACACAGCATGCAGGACACAGGTCTGTGGCTTTTTGGAAGCTGGAGATAAAGGAGGATATTACAGGGCATCCTAAATGGGATTATCAATGAAGAATGGCCAACTGAATGAAGCCACTTCTCAGCACTGTCAGCAATGGCCAAAAGCATATTCAACAGCACAGCAAACACCAGGAGCACAAGTCAGCTGGCTAATTACAGGCACCCTTGTGCATTTGGGATGCACGAGTCTCCTGTAAATCCTATTCGATACCTGACAACCCTATAAGCCATCTCAACTACCTTAGGGCATCCCACATGGCATCAGACAAGAGTGCTTAGGAAATTAAATCAAATCATGAATATCAAAACATGGCAGGGAGACAAGCGAAAATTCTCAATTACCAGTTGATTCCTCTCTGCATAGCCAACAGCCAACTGTCTTAGTAGCTTAAACTTCCATTATCTTTATTCATCCCATTCTGACAAAAGTAACATGCCAAGGCCAATCAACTAGCCTATATTCTGTCTTCTCTTTCCCCAGTAAAATATTCATGTACGCTGCTTTACTTTTTATGAAGCTAGTACATAGTTCAATTCAAATTATGTTTCCAGGGTTTTAAAAATTCAGCTGTGATCTGCTGCAGATTCTGTGAAATCTTTACCCTAATCCCAGTGTTCCACATGATATACCTTCATCACTTACCTTGTTCCTCCCTTTCTCACATACTAACACCTATATTTAATCTCATCTTAACTACTTGCATTATAAGTAAGCCCTAAAGCCACATACAGTTCCTTTCCAGATGCTGCTGTTGAATTATTTCCCCACGGGTTTCACCTAACATTCCGGCAATGTCCTCTGGCGCTTCAGTCCACACATCTCATCCATTCAAAGCCTTTAAACTTCTTTTTTCCAAGAAACTCATAAACTAACACCTTTATTCCCATACAAAACAGCTAACATCTGTGGACAAAAAACCCCCACTCAAACAAAGAATAAATGTCTACCCAGCACAGTTTTTTCACCAATGCAACTTTTAGCAGTTTTTGCATGTAATAAATCTGTGTTTTTGTCACAAGAGCTGCTGAGAATTACTCTCATAAGAGTATTTAATCCAAATAAATTCAAATGCAATGCCACAATTGGAGTAACTTTCATTCATTTACACCAAACTGTAAAATAAATCTCCATTTAACAAGGGAATTATCTAAAAATAATACTGGCTGTAACAACATTCCAACAGTAAATATAATTTCCTTCTTATCACCTGCAGCATCTTTTCCATCTTTCGCAATATTAGAACTTTGTCCCAAATGCTAATCAAAATCTTCATCATTGACATGATAACTAATCCAACTAGGTTAAATTCTAAAAGTTAGGAAAAAAACGCTATGAGCTGATTACTTCTAACTGTAATAAGTTTGAAAGGCAACCCTTAAAACTGTCCCTGGAAATACTTTTCTGAAATGTAAACCATGCATTTAGCAGTTTTCTCATTCCTCTGAAGTGACTGATTAAAATACCAGATAATAAAATATGTGTCTGATTAATAATATCTTATGTAATAAAGTTCTTACCATTCATTGTATGTTATGTCCCTATCAACATACTACGAAGTACAAAAATCCTTCATCTCTACTGCACTGCTTAATTTTAGAGCACATGCACCATTTTGACATTTCTACCCCAAAAGGGCTATATAAGCACACATTAATACAGTAGTAATATTTCCCTTTTGCTGAAAAGCAAAAATGATGAATTTGTTTTATGGGTACTAAGCACAGTATGAAAGTCTGATTTTGATCATGCCCTTATCGCAAAAATTTCAGATCAGCCAATAAAGCAACTTCTCTCAGAATTTCAATATCCTGATGAGTTTTCCTAAGTGACAGAAGATGGATGGATTAGATAGACAGAGAGAATCTTTTCCCACAATTTCGGCTTGATTTTTATTCCCATTATTAAAATTATTATTTTTCTGTTCTGACATTTTCTAAGATTCAATTAATTGATGATACTTACAGAGTGCATAGTACTGCATGGCACTGTATGTCAAGGTCCACATCTACACTATCATGGGCCTCGGCAAACTTTTAAGGTGGCACATTTCGCCCAGCAAGTTCACAATACCACACAACATTGTCTCTTTCATACTTCATCTATCTTTATAAATATACATTTGAGAGAAAAGAAGGATGCTACAGAAAATATTATACCTTTGTTAAATGAACGAGAGAGTTAAACAATAGAATTCAACACAGCCTGAGGTACTAAGTAACTACTTTTCTGAAGCCCTCCACAGTTTCTTTAAACATAACTTCTTTCATACTTTACAATTTACATTAAGGATTCTCAATAGCCTTCAGTTCCTAAAATTTCAGAGAATCATCGACTTGTTTAAACACCTCAAATATCTATGCAGTGAAAGGAATAAAGATGACAAGAATTCAGCTTAATCTCTGGATTGTACCTATACTGCACCAGTTTCTTACTGCATGCTATTCACATATAAACTGAAATTCAAACACACACTTCCATAAACATGTGAATCTTTCAACCCAGGTGCTGCAAGAGTTGAAGCTGCCCTCTTCTTCAGAAGGACCTATATATAGCCCTATCAGTAAAACATAGAGAAAACAAGTAACTTCATCCACAGCATTCCACCCTTAAGCATTCTAGGTACCCAGCATTCCTTCTAAGTGAAAAAAAAAACCAAAATCTAAAATCTACTATAGAGACAACAGTTAATACTATTTATTAGTCACCATATCAGAAAGTTAAAAACCAGAAAATTTGACTAATTAGAAGCAGTAAATGTTTTGCTTTATGCAAACTTCTATGTATGACCTGCTTCAAAGCTTCTAAGGTGAGATTTCCTTACTGAAGTTAAAAGACAGAAGACCTATAAATTGTAAATAAGATCCTTATTAAAAGAAATTCTCATTTATTTAAGTAGGAATTAAACTGGGACCTGACTGATCTTCAGCAATTCACTTATTTTCACTCTCAGCCAAAGTAATGAGAAAAGAATAATCTCAAGATGCATGAATTTTAAAATTATTATCTGACATGTGGGGTGCCTTAAGTCAATCCTCCTCCTTGAGCTGGCATGAGAGGAAATTAACATCACTGTGCCCATATTTAAGCTTTGAAGGAGATGGAGGTGGGAAAAGTAAAAAAATGGAATCATACCAAAAAGCAGATATGGGGTCTGAGTAAAAACTTCCTGGGCATTTTTTAGTTTCCAAATTTGCAAAGCAAATCCTTTACAATATTTGCACCTTTATCATAAAATTTTTAAATCACTTAATAATCCAAATATAGCATAGATCTCTATCAACTAAAAAGCTCCTGCTATCCATTCAAGATTTACAGGCCAATGGTCCAAAAGAACTGAAAGTCAGTGACTCCACTTAGGTAAAACCTACACTTTATCAGCTTAACTTCTAATATCCTGTTTGGCACCCCTAACGAAACAACTACTCAGCCTTTTTGGGCTTTCTCTCTTCAATGTTCTTGAGATCTTACTCTGCAGCATATAAAATACTTGACTGAAAAAGCTGGCAGGAGTCTAGTGACTGGATCTTCTGAAGGGGAAACTCCTCTTGACTTCAAAGAGCTCTGCATTGCACTCTCCCTACTCCAGTCAAATTTAGTGGGAGGGTGTTTTATTTATTGCCTTCAGTATCAGCATGTATCATATGCCATTCATCATTCCCAAATTCAACAAGAAAAAAAGAGCATGCTGATACAAACTGAATAGATTGCTAAAATTTAAAATTAAATTATAATCTCTTCTACTTTATTCTTCTATTTATTCTATTTTTATAATAACTTTGTATGCTTTACATCTCACAAACACTAAGAAAATAAATGTTCCTTGGAATCTGCAACAAAGCAGAAAAAAAAAGTCCCATTATTGGGACATTCTTGTAATGTATTCACCTAGAAAATAATCCATTTAATGAGTTCTGTATTGACAAGGCTTCTGCATGTAGAAAAATACAGAAGGGCTAGAAGAATGTAGGACTGGAAACCAGGAATTTCATAGTCTTTCAGTGATCAATTATTTGGTCTTTGGTTATATGAAAGACAACACAAGGTCAGGATGAAAACACAGAATGGGGTAAGAATGGTGGGCAAAAGAAAGAGGGAAAAAGATCTTTGTCCAGTGAAATTAACACACTTTCCCTATAAAGATTTCATCAATTATCTTTAAATAATGCCATCTTTTGAGAGTTAAGAAACAAACTGCAACATAAAGTCCAGGAAAATTACCTTGTTTTTACTCTACTTATATGCAATTTTCATCAGATTTAAAAAAAAAAAAGGGTGTAAACAATGAACAGTGATGTATGGTAATTGTCATAGTAAATTAATAAACTTGCAATATTGTTGTCAGCAATTTTTTATAGTACTTCTTAACTAGATAAATGAAATTAAAAAATGAAAATAGCCTAAATAGTTATTTGATGAGAGACAGCAAATGTAAATTTATTCCCGGAATATATAATTACACAGACATAAAAAGAACGTGAAATACAGTGTGTCTCACATCAGTTGCTCTGAGGTGTACCTAAAAGACTCAAATAAAAGAGATCTGCTGTCTCCTCCCAGGTTGCATAATAATATACACCTCATTTTTTATGTTGTAATTTGAATCAAGAGTCAAACATAAGTAAGACATATATAACTGTCACATGGACTGTGGGTTCTGTTGTTATTCTTGAGTTACTTTAAAAATAAATTTGAGAGGTTTCTAGCATATGTTTAAAACACATCAATCTGTTACAAAATCTAAACTAATAAATAATAAATAATTATAAATAATACATAATAAACTGCAAAAGTAAGACACTTGTATGCATCTCTTGATCCAAGAGTGTCATGCAGTGAGGAGATGAGGGAATCTTAGTCTGTGCATTTTCAGTTTGGATATTTAGGCACGTAGCATATAAATCATTGCAATCAAGGCTCTGAAAGAGAGTTAGCTGTCTAAATTAGAGGACACACGTTTTTGTTCATTATTTTACATATTTAGCACCTAGAATTTCTGTTCCTCTCCAGTTACAAAACTTTCCAACGGTAATATCCTGAACAGCTGCTAATGATTCTGGATATTGCTTCCCATATGACCACCAAAGTCAGCGACAGAAATCCTACAACTTAACATGGCACACATTAGCATTATTTAGACATTACACTTCCTAGAGTCACAGCTACATCCAGCAGAATAAGACACTAGAGTCTTATCTTTGTCTTATTTTTGCTATATTTGCTGTAAGTGTAGGTAGCTCTCACCAAACCATATGAGTTTTAATATATTCTTATTTTACTATACCCCTTAATACACCTAGCTAGTAGTACATAAACATAAGCATTTAAGAAAAAGATGCTTATAATTTAGCTATGCTTAACCACTAGCCTCCTTCAATGTAGGATTCCCCAGTTTAAAGCAGCAGATGAACTCATGCTAAAGTTGATACTCTGACCTTAAGTATTATAAGCCATGCAACGTAATTTAAAAACTGGACATGGAATTGTCTCTTTTTTAAAACATTTAAATGTCTAGTCCTCTATTCCTTATTATATAATTTTTGAAGTTCTTAAAAGTAAAATAATTTTCGCTACTATGGAAACCACATCATATAATTATTTTAGTAAGCCTAAATCATATCCTCATTACTGTGATTACAAAGCTCACAGACAATTCCACCAATGGATGATTTGCTTTTAAATTTCTACTTTATTATATGGACTGAATATAAGTTTGTGTTTGTGGGTAGAAACATCTTCCTTTATTCTAAGCAACTAATTCCTCTTCTTCCCACCCTGCCTACTCATCCTCCAGGTCTTAACACTAGATATCAAACAAATCCAAGTTATTTTACATTTCATCTCCTTTTTCCCAATCATCCCAGTGGTGCAAGACCTCACTTATCTCAGGTGGAATTCAATTTCTTGAACATGACTAACCAAAACTGAACAGATACAGTTTCTTTGCAATGGCATCTACATCTCCCTGTTTGACTGAAAATACTTTATCTACCCTATCTGAGGACTCAACCTGAGTTTTTTTTAACAGCTATATTGGCAGCTCATAGTCATTCGAGGATTTGTGAGGATTGCAAAGCTCTTCTTCAATCTCTTCTAACAAGTCAGTTTCTTGTTTGGGTTATAGGTCTCAAAGCACCTAATCATTCTGTATCCTTGAATTTCATCCCAGTCTTTCACACTTCTTTAGCCATCCAGCTCTTCTCTGCTACATCCTTAGAATATCCGTAGTGCATCAAAATTTCATTGTAGCCTACACGAAAATATAACGTTAAGTCTGTAGGATAAGACCAATGTTAGTTACTCTCAGACCATCTCTTGTCCAGCAATAAGGTTCCTGCTAAACCAGAGGACAGCAGCAGCAGATAAACACCTTCTCCACAGCTCAGCCTGAGCATTTCACAAAACACACCACACAGTACATTACATACTCTGGTCAAATCTGTAAGTCACCATCAGTAACAACCTTGATCACTGCAGAAATCACCCCAATACTGCAACATCTACAGCCACCTCTTTTCTCCATAGATGCCAGCACATTTTACAGTTCTGACATAAATCCACGTCTTTAACAAATTCTCGTGTGACTATATCTCTTGTTTAGTAAAAAATAAACCAGACCTTTAATATTAAGTTAATCAGATCTGTTAATAAAACCATATACATTGGGGTAATGCTAAGAACATGAAGCTGAATTGTATTTCTTGTATGAAGCATTACGGAAGCATTCTGAAGCAAACTGTTAAGAAATTAACAATATGGAGAATGATGAACACACTGCAACAGGAATGTGGTGTCTCACTGACTAGTCAGGTGCTCAGAAATTTTTTTATGAAATAGATTAGTCTAAATAAGACTGAAATAGGTATTAGTAACTTCTACAAACAGGTAGTAGAAAAATCTATTTGCTGTCTATTTAGCCACCTAGCCAAATTACCTATTTTCACCTCCCTTTTTTAATAACTTTACTAGTCAAGCAAGTCTACCTCTTAAAGCCAAATATTGTTCTAAAAATACCAGAGAAATGGTTGGCTAAATGAAAAAGAAAAAATAAGGGAAAACAAAGACTAAGACATCCTACAACTCACTTTAGAACCCATTATTTCACCTTCAGAAGAGCTTCAAGTGGTTAAACCTGGACAGGACCACAAATTAATCAGTACAGTATATAACCAGATTTTTATATATTGGGGGTTTTTAGACAAAATATTTATTTTTACAAGAGCCTTGGCAGCAGTATTTAGATTTTACTTGGTGGTTAAAGAAAAATCCTGAGGAACTCCTGAAAATATTTCAGCAAGTAAATAAACTCTTTATTTTTATCAACCATGAAGGCATTATTTCTGGGAAACTGTTCTTGCACCTAAACCCCCTTTCCTATTTTATTTCTTAACGTACCCTCATAAATATCATTACAGCAGTGCTGCCATAACTATCTTATATACACTGGTCATAAAAAAAAAAAGACCAACAAACCTTTTTACAACCATTTCTTGAGCCAGTATAGTTTCTAGATCATGTAACAAGAAACACTTTTTTCTTGAGCAGGATTGATATGGAATGCACTCCTACATAAGGAAAACCTTTGTGTGTTGCTTAAGAATCCACGTGAGAAAAATGGAAATTTGAACAGATTCATGTAAAATCACAGCAAGGTAATGCAGAAGTAAATGTTGAAACATGAACAATGACCAACTCTGGATTTAATCAGTGCACTGTGCAGCTCACACCCACATCAGTGTGCACAGGGAAGATGTTTGCTGTTGATTCTCATGTTTGCAGATTACTGATGATGACATCTTCCTGTATCCTTGGAGGAAGAATAATGGTGACGAAAATGAAAGAAGAGCACTGCAAAAATTAAGTAAAATGATCCATTACAATAAAGAAAGCCTTTTTTTTTTTAATCTACTACTTTCTTAGAAGATGTTAATGATTGTTTTTAGCTGCAAACCCACTCTGTTGCAAAAGCCTTTTCAAATGCTTCATCTGATAGGAGGAGACTGACACAATTAAGTAGCAAATCAAGATATTTTGAAATAAACTTTTAAAATATGTTCAGGTCTTTTGAAAGGAAATGATGCAGCAAAATGTAGCAAGGACACAGGAACAGAATTATAATGCTTTGCTTCAGGCCTAATGCATAAAAGCCCATTAATTCTATTTTATTTCTTTACCATAAAAAAACCCTTTTTTTCACAAAAAAAAAAAAAAAAAAAAAAAAAAAAAAAAGAAAGATAAAAGTTTATTATTTCCCCAAAATTTAATGCTGCATAGACACTATTCCCAGTGAAATATGATAGTCAGAAGCTGTATGGGGCTTACCTATATAAAGCCCTACGCTCACAGCAATGCTGCTTTGGGTATTCCATATAAGCAACTTTTGAGATATGAGGCTCAGACCATTTGAAGCAAAACTAAAATGCTACCAGTTTTCATACCACTCAGAATATTTTTAATCATCTCTCCACCTCTGAAGTCACATTGCTTCCTCGTCCTTAAATTTCACTTCCAAAGAGTGGAGAAAAATGGAAGATAATCCCATCCCCTATCTGAAAACAGAAGAAAGATGCAACAAGAGGTGCTCTTTAAAAAAGAAAATTAAAAATATATTTAAGTATAGTTTAAACTCTTTTGTTATAGGCTTGCCTTATTTTTCTAAAGGTTTGAAGTACTGACTGATTACTGGAGCTGGAATTGGACTGAGTGACTGTTCAGAGAAGATATGCTGGCAACATTCCTTCATTTCTACAGTCATGTTCAGGACACTCACGGCCCACGGTGTGGATTCGGCAGCCTGCCTGGGCATCTCTCTAGCCTACACTGCCCCAGCCACTGACCCCACCTGCTCAGAGCTCAGAGCCAGGAGGGTGAGCAGGCACCTCCACTCACCGCTCCGTGACAGCCCCCGGCTCTGCCCCGCACCCCACGGCTGCACTGACTCTTCCCTCGGTACAAACGCGCCCGCCGCGCTCCAGGGAACCGCACAAGCTGCAAGGCCGGTGCCGTGGGCCCGCTTAAATGCGTGTCACCCTGCCATTTTATGATTTTCACACAGCGAATGATCACGCGTGGCGGGGACCACTGCTGGGTGGGTTTACCACTGCTTCAGCGCTGCCCCAGCACCACCCACCTGTGTTCGCAGCGCCTGAACACGGTGGAATAACACCGGCCGTGTGCTCAAACACTGACCAGGCACAGCCCAGCGGGGCGGTGGGCGAGGGCATCCCTCCCTCCGCCGCCGCTCCGAGCAGGACGGGAGAGGGGAGCGAGCCGGGCGCTGCCGGCGGGCACGGGCAGCACGGGCGGCGGCAGCAGCGGCGCGGGGGACGTGCCTGAGGGGCGGGGGGCGGCGGCGCCTCGTCCTCCCCCTAGGGCCGGCTCCGTCCCATCCCTCGACCCGCGCCGGGCGGTACCTGCGCGGGGTGCGCGGCCGCGGGCGGCTCCGCGATCCACAGCTGCTCCTTGAGGAGGTGCTGGTAGCTGAGGCAGTGCTTCAGCGCGGACGGCACCGTGCCCATGGCTCGCCCGGCAGCCGCCGCCGCAGGGAGGGCGCAGCCTCCCGGCCCGCGCGCCAGCGGCCCCGCGATTGGCGGAGCGCGAGCGCCGCCGCGTCCCCTCCCGCGCGGCTGCGGCGGCCGCCGCCTCAGGCCCGCCGGCCCCGGGGCTCGCCTTGTGCGTCTCCTTCGCCTCCTGCCCCCATCGCTTGCTGCCCCTTCTCGCCTTCCCGGTGGAGGAGCCGCGGCAGGGGGTGGCCGCGCTCGCTGCGGGCTCGGCTGGCTCCGCAATCGCGGGCCGCGTATGCAGGACAAACCGCTGAGGATAGCCCGAGGGCAGAGCGTGGCTACAGCGGGACATCCTGCCCCTCATCCTCCCTGGTGCCCTGCAAGCCCGCGGGACACCGGGCCCAGCCTGACCTGGCAAGGCTTTAGGCAGCAGGAGGGAGAGAGAGGAGCAAGGGGAAGGGACAGGGCTGCTGCCAGACCAAACCTTCGTGTCCTGCTCGGCATCCCCGGGGCTGTGCAAACGATGCAGATAAACCAGGTCGTGCTCGCTCGGGCGTCCAGGTGGCAGGAGGCATTTCTGCTTCCATTTATGTAGCAAAAACTTAAGAGTATAGCAAATGGAATACTGTGCAGGTTTCAACAGATCTCTCCGCAGCAGCAAGTTCTATTTCGTCTGCTCCCTTATATTCATTGTGTCAGACAACTTTCCAAACTCCTCTCAAGCAAAAATTGTTTATGAATCATTCCTCTTCTGGGGTATCAGAGATATTTTGTTAAATTTATTAACCTTTCCGTCCATCATTTTCTGCAAAAATTATCAAGTTTACCACCAAGTCTCTCTTTCAGTTGTTCACAGCTAGACATGATGCTCTCAAAGCCCCATCTTTAGCAGTTTTGCATTTCATCCTTGTTGTTCTTTGCGTCTAAAAATTGTATTTCCATAGCCGTTGTAAACGAAAACTGGATGCTGATTGATTGCCTGGAAAGATTTTGTTTTCAAGAATAATCGTGGCTTTTCAGAAATAAGATATTTGAAATAAAATATAAAAATTTAAAAATATTACTGATGGTCATCTCTGCAATTTCAAATCTGGCCACTGAAAAGTGCCAGGAAATTTTATACTGAATGCTATCTGATGCAGTTAGTATCTTTTCTGCCTTTTTCCAGTAAAATATTTGTGAATTCGTCATTCTTTTATTTTCACAGTTCAAAATTCCACTAAGCTTCCCTTAAATGCTGGTTCTAGGTACTTGCTTTCGTCTTGTTACCTGTATAGTTAGGGATAAAATAGAGAGAAACTGGCCAAAAAAGTCAACTTTCTTTTTTGACTCACAGTGAGAGAAAGTTTATCAGTAATGGGGTATATGTGAAGGGAAAGGCACATTATTAAGGTTAATAATTTCATTTTCACTTTTCTCTACATTTCATAGCCAGCTGGAAAAAGGATAAAAACTGCAATCACAAGAAAGTTAAGAGTATGTCTGTGAATAAAGTGTATCACTCCTACCTAACTTGCCTGTTCTTGAGTTACTCCAGTCCCAAAGCCAAATTTCATATGGCCTTTAATGATCTTTCTTACAAGTACCTCAGAAATTATCTACATTGTAATGCTCTGAAGGTAGCTTATATATCAAACTGCTATTTTCTCCACATTAAATCCCTTCTAATTGTATTGTTTTTATGTCTGTCACTGTTTTGTTTTCGTAGGGCTTAAAACCTCTGTGGGCTCTTCTAGCCTATATCCAGTGTCACAAACCTGGACTCAGGTTTGACTGAAAGTCAAGACTCAGAGTGCCACCACATGTACTGAAAAAGACCATCTTTATCTGAAATCCTGGTGTTGTTGGGCAGAAGGAAAATATAACAGATGCATTTTAAAGTAATCTTAATTTTGTTCTCATGCAGCAGTTTCTCATTGTTTCTTTTCTGTTCTGCCTCTCATTCTCCCTGCAATCAGAGTATGTTTTTCACCCTTGACAATTTTGCACTGAATTTTTCAACTGGTCCTTATAAATGCAAGGAGTTGTTTCAAAAACAGGAGACATATAAATAAACACATTCATCTGAAATGTGCACGAGAAGGGTGTGATAATTTTTCTGTTGCAAAAGGCCCTGTGTTTTAAAACCTTGAGAGCTACAATGGATTGTTATTGCTAAACGTCACGTTGGACAGCACAGAATGAAAGTTCCAAGAGGATTGTATTTTAGGCACACACAGTCATCTTGATACTCTTCTTTGCTTGCAGAGGCTACAAAACTTACTCCACCCCACTTTATGAGTCAACGTTAAGGCAGATACCCTTGTTCTGTGATAGTACCAGTATATTTACCAATTTATTTACCATCTATTTATATGAAGGGTTTGCAGGGTCATGTAAAGAATGATGGACACTTCTGGCAGATCTTTCTGTAACAGCATGTGGGCCTCTCAGGGTCTGGACTTTTATGTGCCCTGTCCTGTTCTTTATTTTGATTCTGCATATTTTTTGTTCAACAATGGTATTTTGGAACAACTTCAGTTTACTAGAACACATGGAAGGGCTCATGTTTAGTGCTGTATCAGGATAGTGAGTAGAAATTGCTCACAACTGGCCTTTGGCTTTCCATCTGTCTCTTAAAACTGTTTATCATTCTGATACTCCTCTGAATTTATCATTGTCATTGGCTCACACTATTCTGGTCAAAGGTTTTAAAACGTTTATTAAAAAGGAATGCTTTTCACTAAAATAAATAATCTCTCATAGAAGTCATGCCACCAAACCAACCAGATGGGGAGAACAGGCCTATTTGTGTAATATGCAGACCAGCTTCCAGCACTATCACAAGAGGTGTTTCTGTACTCCTTATTGTTCCCATGCAGTTACACAGGTAGTTGGCAGTCAGATCATTAGGAGTGGAAACATAAAGCTGCTGGATTTCCTGCAGTGTGACACAAAACCTTGGCCAAGAAAGGCATGGTAAAAATAGATTGATCGTTTATAAGCATCTAAAAGAAAATAAGAAAGTTGTTTAAAGAGTGATTTGATGACAGCAAGAAGGACAGAATCAGAAGCAAGGGAGCTATTCATACTGATGATAATCATAAGTGCCAAACTGGCAAGCAGCCAAAGTGCCTACTAGGCAGGGATCAAAGACACATATGGTGAGTCTCAAACAACAAGTAAGCCATAGAATTCTGGCAAGCATTGCAGGAATAATATGCTCCAGCCCTGACAAAGATGAGGGCTAAAAAAAATAACAATGGGGCTACCAATACTGGATCATACCTCAGGGAAAGCAAAGCTTTCATCATTTCAGTTTTATTGGAGAAAAATGTAGATAACTTCTCACATATGGTAGGTCTGGTTGATCTAAATTGATGGGAAGTGTAACACAATGTTAAAAAAATATCCTTTACAGTTGTGGCAGTAAATCAGTATTCCATTAGCTGCAGCATCATTCAGAGACGGCATTCTTCAGAGAGTTAGTAATAGATTTACTTTGCCAAAGTAAAACTATATCCCAGGTGATAGACACCTGGCATTTGAAACAGACACAATCAAGAAGAAAGTCCAAGTTAACGTCTTGCCAGATGTTGGAGCCTGTTCTTTTCTATTCTTTCACTAATTTGGTCAGATGGCAGGGTTTATGACAACTAGATCACAATGTAAAACAAGCAAACATGAAAAGGGACACGTTTTAACTTTATTCTCACACTATTATGCAGCATCAAATAGGAAAAGAAGGAAAGTCTGTGAGTTTAGACCTGGTTTCATAGTTATACACCCATACACAGAGTCATTAAAAGGGAGTGTGTCATAGCTGTGTTTTTTTACATTTGTAAAGGGTGCTGACTTTTACACTGGCAAGAATGGTACTCGGCAGTCCTGTGGGTCTTTGGGTGGTCTCCAAAGTACCAGCACTACATACCTACATAAAATTGTTATGAGGCATATGAAGGACAGCAGAGAATTGTAGCAGAAAGTGCTTATTTATGGATAACATTTTCTATTTGTAATATTTCCATAACTGACAGAAATGCTGCTGAACCAAATGTGTGCCTTGTCTGACTCCATCATTTACACTGTAATTTCTTTGTCTCGGTGACCTGACCTACCACTCGACAGTATCAGGAGAAACCATGGGCCAATTCCAGAATGGATTTTCAAGGTGCTATTATAATATTTAAGAAGATATTTCCTTTTCAGAGCAACTGTTTTGCCTACTGTTTTACAGACTTTGTTTCCATCTCTTTTTTTTACATCAATGTACTTAGTATCTCCATCTCCACCTACTCTTCTTTGCCAGTAAATACTGATGTGATTTCTTACAGGGATTATAAGGTGCAATATGCAGTAACCTCTGATTTCCTTCCTCTCTTTAAGTTACTAGGAGACAACAAAATTTGTGCTGATTGTCAGTGAAGCCAGTTTTCTTGTTCTTCAAAAAGTGACCCTTTTACCTCATGTAGGAGAAAGAGAAACTATAAATTACTCTTAGGAAATGTTTATTGAATACAGAAATGCTAGGACAGAATTTATGCTATATCCATTGCTTCTCAAATAGAGAGCATTTATCAGAGTTTAATCAAAACAGGACAAAAAAACCACCTGAAAATTGTACCTGCACTGCATTTTGGGAGTAGTGCTTTCCAAACAGGAAAAAAGAGTTAAAGATCTGGACCTTTTCTGTTCTCTTACGGAGCAATTGTTCTGATTTTTTTAAAATATATGTTTTAGTATCAAAATAACCATCTTCTACAAACCATGTGCAATTTCTCTATTTCATACTTGTCAAGTGAAAATTAATTAGGCATTATCCAATAAAGCAAAAATATATGTAGATTCTATGAACCCAAAAGCTAAATTTACATGTTCTTTTTTTTTAATTTTATTATTCTAATTACTAGGTTAACATGCAAAACATATTTTGTGGGCATACCAGGAATAAGTGTTCAAGAGTTTTTTTAGGCATTTGCCATATAAATGTACTTTTAAAATTACTTGTAGTGTGTCCCAAATCGCTATGCCACTGTCATTAAATTGTTCCAGAGCAATAGCAACAGTTTGAATTCTAGTGGTGACCAGTCTGACACTAGAATTTTTTTATTTCTTCTGTCACCAACATTACTCAACTTAGGACCAAAAAAGCCCAAACAATGGAGAGCTTTGCTGGTGCGGTATAAACTTGCTTAATTTGGCAACTAAACAGTAAAAAAGGCAGAGTTATTGCTTAAGAGACAAAACAAAGTTTGTGTTTGCACATAAAGGATGTGCTTGCCAAGGTAGTTTGCTCATGTTTAATATGGCAGTTTCATGTTTTTCAATTTACTTCATACCATTTTGCCTAAACAATGTGCAATTAAGATGTATATCCACAGTAACTGAAAGCAGTTTTTAAATTATCAACACAACAAAAACGTTTGGACAAAATACCAGTAAATAATGAAAAATAAATTGGAATAGTATGTAATGTAGGATAAAAACAAATATCACATGTGCCATAATACAAAGTAATCCGAGATCATCAAGTAGATGTGTGCATCATTTTTTTCTCCATTTCTGTTTGTATTTAACTTGAGAGTCAGATTGGAGTTTTCAGATAAGTCCTATGATCTAAAATCCTCTTCAGTCGTATGCATAAGTAGGACAAAGAATTGTGTTTTTTGGCTTCAACAGTAAACCCAGAACCCAGCAAATGGATACTGTAACTCTAGAGGAAAGACTGACATAGGAATTACTGGAATGGTATTGACATTCAGAGATTTCCTTTTTAGCAGAATGGTGGCAACAGCACTGTAAAGTAAAAAAACTTGGAAAAAGTCAGATTTTTTTACATCTTGTTTTGCTATCTTCATCATTAATACAAGATTTAGTTGCATAAAAATTGATGTGCACTACTTCATGCTGCATTTACAACAAAAGAGCACATTCTTGAATCCACAGCATTTCTAACAAAATTTATCTGTAACTTCATCTGGGCAGAAAAAACCTACAATACCCTTAAATTAAAATGCTAATGTCATATTGTGAAGCAGGATACATCTTACTTTTGTTATGTTTAGGACTCACAGTCTTGCTTAAGCAATATTATGTGAAACAGAGCAGTGTTCTTTTTCATAACAAGAAAGCCATTTAGAATGTCAGCTATTCCATGCAACCCTTAATTATTTCGTTCCCCAATTTAAAAACAATTGACATCTTAAGTAGATGTTTGTACGCCAGGATAAGAGATTTGTTTCACATACTGTATCTGGGAGTTTTAAGGTCTATGTGTCAGCTCATAGGAGTATCAGAGAATCATAAAATTGCTTCGGTTTGGAAAGACTTATAGAATGATTGAATTCAGCCATTAACACAGCACTGCCAAGTTTATCACTAAAATGTATCTGTAAGCATCACAATTACTTGACAACACAGGAACAAGAATTTTCTTAGGAAATTTCATCATTTTCTCATCTTTCTAATTGCAGAAAATGACTTTTAGAAGTGTTAGTGTGGTCCTAGTACAACAGGCTGCTAGTTTTAGCTGGGATAGAGTTAATTGTTTTCATCACAGCTTGTGCGGTGCTGTGTTTTGGATTTGTGATGGAAACAGTGTTGATAAGACACCCGTGTTTGATTATTTTATTCCTGACCATTGTCAAAGCCTTCTCTGTTTCTCCCAGTGGTAGACTGGGGGAGGGCAAGAAGTTGGGAGACAGCGGGGACAGCCGACCCCAAAATGATCAACATACTAATAAAAGCTGAGGAAAGAGGAAGCAGGGTGACATTCAGGGTTATGGCATTTGTCTTCCCAAGTAACAGTTGTATGTGATGGAGCCTTGCTTTGCTAATGTGATGGGTTGACTTGGGAAGAAGAAGCTCAGAGAGAAGCTCTCTCTAAGGAGCTTCCTCTGTGGGGGTTGAGACAACTTCAACAGCCAATGGGAGAAAGTTCACTCCGTGAACACACATTTCAAAGGAGGTAATCCAGAACTGAGTCTCTTTGTCTTTCCAGTGGCTGAGCAGGTAACACCAACCCGAGCTTCCCCCCTCTATGCGGGGGGAGGCTCAGGAGGCCGCTTGGGCCCCGTTTGCAAACGAGGGGACCTGATGGCCAGAAGGAGGAGAGGCTCATTGGTAAAACCTTCACGGCTTCCTCCTCCACGGGCCTGCGGCTCTGGGGTGGGGGGCCCGGTTCTCGCTGCTGTCGGACGGGCCGGGCCTGCCCAGTCCCCACGTGGCCTGGGGGAGGCAGCCAGGCCCTGTCTGGAAGCAGGGGTGGCCATGGGCAATGTGGGGCTGTAGCACAGCCCCAGAAAGGCTGAGTGACACCTCAGCCACCCCCCCAGCACGGCCTGAGCCTGACCTAGCTCTTGTAGTTGTGTTAAACTTTAACTCTTTAGTGCTCAGATAAGATTTGCAAAACCTCCAGCTTTCCTTTGTATATGAAAGGGAATAAGAAGATTTCTGAAGTCAGTGAAGGAAGAGCTAAGTTTTTTTAGATGGAAGGAGAATGAGAAGATGCTGTCAAAATGGCTGAAAATCCTTTTGTAAGATTGTAAGAATGAACTGATGTACTGAATATTCCTATAAACCGTAAAGAAAGACATGGGAAGTTGGAGATGTTCCATTTGATAGATGATTTGACCAAAAAGCACCTGTGTTGAAAATCTTTTGCCCCGAGGAAAGAAGGGGATCTCGGTTTTCTGAGGATGAAGCATGAACAGAGAGAAAAGAAATGAAGAGAACCTTTGCTGTGGAACATTTCATTCTTAAAAGTAATACCCTGTGAAACAGACATAGCCCACATCTACAGCTTTGGGAAGGCTGTGGAGTTGGGAGGAGTGTCACGATTGCAGGTCCAGGCGGATGCAAATCGTGAAAATGAAGCCACGAGAGAACTGTTTTCTTCCTTCTTGTGGAAAAAATCCCTACAGCTTCAACAAGAGGAGACTTCTCTCTCCAGAAGTGAACTGAAAAAGACTGAGTTGGGAACTGACCGAAGTAGTTGTTGTATGTTTGTTTTGTTGTTAGGAAGGTTGGAAGAGGGAAGGAAAGAGCAGTGTGAAAAAAATCTTATTCTGAATTTGGTTTTTTTCCGCCTTTGTTTCTGTAGTTAATAATTTTTTTTAATACTCTCTTAAGTTTTAGGCCTGCCTTGCTTTTTTGCTCATGGTTCTGTCTTACAACAGAAAAATGAATATATTTAAATTGGCAAATCAAAACTAAGACAGCTGCAAATGGCAGAACACCTGCTGTCAATGGGAAATGTTGAGTCAATTCCTTATTTTGCCTTGCTTGCATGCACAGCTTGGCTTACCCTATTAAACTGTTTATCTCAACTCACAAGTTTTCTCAGCTTCATGCTTTTGTTTCTCTCTCCCATACCGCTGTGGGGAAGTCAGTGAGTGTGGGACTGAACTGCATCCTAGGGTTGACTCAAAACTAACATCCAATCTGCATGAGACTGAAGTGGGAAAACATAGACATGGACAGCATTAGTCAAACCTCCTACTTTAGGCACTTAAATTAGGCATTGCAGCATTTATAGGCTTTAGAGAGATTTAAGCTGCCTAAGCTGCATTCTTTCTGGAGTAAGCGAAGGGATCTAGGTGTCCACATCACCCTCAGGGAAGCATTTGCTCCAGTTTAACTACAGAGTTTCTTTTCCAGTGTGATGAAGGAAACTTCAGTACTTTCTAGGTGGGACAACGTGCACATGTTGAACAGGTAGCCGCTGAATTTTGGCCAGTAGGAAACATCAAGGACAGAGGAATAGCTACAAAGTTCCTGGCTGAGTTTGAGAAGCCTTCCTAGTATTGGACCTACACTTTCCATTTACTAGGAGAGAATCCTAAATGCCAAACCAAATGTTGACACTGCATCCCTGTATAGCCAGGAATTTGAGTGATAAGGAATCAAAAACAATGTGTAGAATATTTCATTAAGTTCTATAGTAATGCATTCATGCTACCGTTCTGACTTTCCTTTGACCTTTACATATTGTGGGTCTTAGTGCAGAAAGATTCTTCAAGATACATAATTTCCATGAGGTCAACAGGTAAATAGACTTTTGGACTTAAAACTATTGTGTTTGGGTTGTTTTATTTTTTTTTGTTTGTTTGGGTTTTGGTTTGTGGTTTGGTTTGTTTTTCTTGGTTTGGTTTTGGGTTTTATTTGGTAAAACTTTTTGTTCCTTTTCTGCTTATGCAGAACTTCAATTACAATTTTTGAAGTGCTTTGCACCATGTTGGGGAACATCATTTGACATAATGCCTAAATTATTATAAATCAGATTTTTTATTCTGAGCTCAAGGAGAGTGCTAACAGAGACTGGAGGCAGTATGAGTTTCCATAATTATCTTTAGTGGGTCTTTGAGAAGCATGATCAAAGGGAACAGGTCACCATGGGGTGCCAGAAGACTCAGTGCAGGCAGGAGAGACAGCATTGCAGCCACAGAGGCAGTAGGACTGCTCCAGTGCTTGAGAGCCAGGAAGGGGAGCTTTAACTTTCTTTCACAATTGTCCCCCGAGAGACTTTGGCTCTTCAACCTCATTAGCATCTATTTCCTGCTTCTTCCCATAGTGTTGTCACCTCATATGTTCATGAGACAATGACCTTGTGTTCCCATTGTAAATGCAGTGGTGTTTACCCACGTTACATCTGGGCTTGATATAGTGACCACCCTATTTAAGTTGCCAAAATCTTTCTGTTACAAAATATGTCCAACTGTTTCTAAAGGAACAGAGATTTCCATGTCTTGTAGCAAGAATTTGGAGTTTAGCAGCAGTATAGCCTGGAGTCAGGAACATCTTCTGTTGTTTCAATGAATATCACTTTAATTTCTAAAATGTTGAGAAATGTGATTTTCTAGCTATGCTTTACTGTTTTGTGTTTGCCAGAGACTAACAGCTAAGCAGTTTAACATTCTATTTGCTCTGAGCAGATTTTTCTCTTGCATGTTAACTCCAGCATGGGAAACAATACTGAACCTAAATCTGGAGCCCACATAACTCAATTCCTGCCACTACTCCACAACAAACACTCTCAAAGAGTAAAAGTTAGTGGTACACTAAAGAAGAGTTCTGGAATGAAAATAAAACTTCATGCTTTTGGGCTTCAGACAATCTCTTAAGTATCAGGGTTTAGGATGAGACCTCTTTAATAGAGAAATAATCCAACATCTGCCTACTGTAGGGAGATTTTGCACCTTTATGTAAAACATCTGGTGCTGGCTACCATCACAGACAGGATGCTGTGCTTCAGAGATTACACATTTGATGCATATGTTTTTTATAGTATGGATAGAAAGTTCATAGAATGCTAATTCAGAAAATGCGAGTTCTAAAGGAATTTGGTTGTACCTGTAGACTATTTTATTTCTACTAAAACAATGATTTCCAGCAAGAGATCATTCAGGTAATGTGTATAAGATGCTAATGATGAACATATGAAAATATAACCACACTTGCATGCTTGCCTTGAGATGACTGCATCCAGACATAAAATAAAACATGTTTCCTATCCCAGTTTATCAAAGGAGAATGGAAATATGGTTAGAGAAAGATAGTCCAAAAATACCAGCTTTTAAAAGCCTATTATTGACAAAAGAATACAAAATATAGCCAGCCCTGTTCCTTTTAGACAGAAGCAGCTAGGAAAATATGGTAGACAGGGTACAGGATCTCTTGCTCATCTCTGTTTATCTGTGATAAGATTTTAGGAGTTAACATGTTAATTGTGAAGAAGTGCATGCATTGTTAAAATAATTTAAGAAAACCACGAAAAATTTTTGTTTGTCATAGTTAGATATCTGAAGAAATCATTGTTAAGGCATTTGAATAGTGCTATGGTACAAAGGGAGTTCGTTCAGCCATTTGAAAGAGAAGAGACATCAAATCCAGCTCTAGCAGCAGAAGAGTAGGTAGGGATCTCTGAAGCTGGAGGTAAAATTCTAACCAAGGTATAAATCTTTACTCCAAGAGATAAATTCGATGAAGGCTCCACCCAGAATTGTATGGAAAAAGTAAAAATAGTTGAAGTGTCCTTTCTGTTGGAAAATGTGCAGCAGTCAGCTAAATTAATGAGCACTGCCTGATGAATAATTCACCACCATTATTCTCATAAAACCTCTAGTCTGTCCAAACAGATTTGGGATTATTCTGTAAAAACATAAATGGCCTGTTAAGGGTGGTAATTGTTGCATTGTATTCAAAATGTGGTTTATCTGAAATGTACAGTCATGAATTATTGTGCAGCTGGTACTATATACAGACATGGAATAAAATGACTCATTAAAGAATTAAAGAAATACAAAATTTTTATTGTCAGTGGGCATTAAAGGTCTTTATGAGCAACACCAGTGATTTGGGCTTTCCAAAGTACAAATCAAACTGAGAGTGAATGAAATCCACAATCAATGAGATGCACATTCAGGATTAACTGGGCATAAAATAAGGGGCCTATTATTCTACATATTCCAACAAAAAATGGAGACTTAGCAAAAAAGGTGTTTGAAAGAAATCTTTTTTAAAAAAAAATATGCCTTGCTTAAATAGGTTGTGTCATTGTGAGAGAAAAAGGGGAGGGAGATATAACTGAAAATATATTTCCTAGGAATAATATCTGAAAAAAGTGATTGAGTTTTTAAAAACAAACTGCAAGTTATATCTCCATACTATTAAGAAAACAAGTGATTCCTTTGACTCCTAATACATCACCATGACAAATCAGAAAATTACAACTTTTTAACCAAGGTTAAAATTGAATATGTCACATTTTCCCTTAAAACTTAAAAATAAGGATGTCAGACAGACAACTTGAAACTCATTACAATGTTCTTATTACTGTACATATTTAGGCAATTCTTGACTTGTAGGGATTATGTTATTTGCATAAAATATCTGAGCTAAGATCTCAGCAGAATTCTAAGGACTAATGTCTATATGCATTATAAGATAGCTACAAAAGAAAGTTTAAAAATGTAATTATTTAACCAGTTGACACTAGGTGGAATTAGAGACTTCTGCTGAGAAGCATATTTAAACTACTGTCTGATTTCATATAGTAACCAATTCCAGGATTCCAGATTCTGGGACAAGTTACTTCCTAGCTAGATCTTACAGCTGGTGTTAATTGTATCTTAATATGAACAGAAAAGGTATCTTAATTCGTACATCTGATGTCAACAAAACACATCATATACACCAATATGCAATGTTATGCTTTTAATATGGATACTAATCAGGTCATAATTTTAAAGATTTGATTGCTCTCTTTTTAAGCCCTTCCGTCTGTAGCACAAAAAACCATAAGACTATATACAACACTGAATAGGCAATAACTGTGATAACATGGACAACACATGCTCAGTTGTGATTTCACCTAGCAACACAGTGAGGGATGATGTCACAAGTCAATAAAGTTGATGGATCTATAGCTGTGATAAAATCAGCTTTTTCCTGAAAATGCTGCCTAGCAATAAAGGATATCCAAGCAGCAGGGGACACCTGGCTTCATACGAGATATGAATCAAAACTTTGATAGTGATTCATCTTTTGGAGGTGAGGGCTGGGGGGATAAATAAGCAGAGCATCTTATTATTGGTGTCACTCAGTACTCCGCAGAAGGAAAAGGGCTCACTAGCAGCTAGGAATTGGGCTGGTTCCCATTCTTAGCCATTACTGGCCTGTACAGAGAAGTACCCACAAAGTCTGGTGTCCTGCCCTGTGCTGCCAAAATACAAGTGAAATATAGGAGTTATCTTGGCCTCAGAAGCAGAGTTTGCCCCTAAGTAAAGGGGGAAAGGAGAAAAAAGGAGAAAAAGCACCTTTTTTCTCTTGAAAAATAGGAAATCCTGAAATCTCGTGTAATGACAAGGTAGTTGGCCTTTGTACAGGTGTTGCATGTTGGGTCTGGAGGAAGACAAGTTGCCACATGTTCACTTTTGCTGTACTCTTGTGCTACTCTAACAAGTATTCACAGAATCACAGAATCAATTAGGTTGGAAAAGACCTTTGAGAACATCAAGTCCAGCCTATGACCAAAACACCACCTTGTCGACTAGACTGTGACACTGAGTGCAACATCCAGTGTTCCCTCCAGGGATGGTGACACTGCACCTGCCTGGGCAGCCCATTACAATGCCCAATCACCCTTCTTGTGAAAAGCTACTTCCTAATGTCCAGCCTACAACTCTCCTGGTACTGCTTATACTGTGTTCTCTTGTCCTGTCACTAGTTGTCTGGGAGAAGAGACCAAACCTCATCTGGCTACAGCCTCATTTAGGCAGTTGTAGAGAGTGATAAGCTCTCCCCTGAGCCTTCTTTTATGAACAACCCAAGTTCCCCCAGCTGCTCCTCATAGAACTTGTGTTCCAGACCCTTCATCAGTCTAGTTGCACTTCTCTGGGCATGCTGCAGCAGCTCAACATCCTTCCTAAACTGAGGGAGCCCAGAGCTGGGCACAGTATTCAAGGTGTAGTCTTATCAGTGCCAACTAGAGTGAAAGAATCTCTTCCCTAGACCTACTGGCCATGCTATTCTTGATACAGACCAGTATGTCACTGGCCTTTCTGGCCACCTAGGCACACACTGGCTTATGTTCAGTCTGCTCTCAATCAGTACCCCCAGGTCCATTTCTACCTGTTGTCTAGCCACTCTGTCCCCAGCCTGTAGCACTGCAGGGGGTTGTTGTGGCCAAAATGCATGACTCAGCACTTGGTCTTGTTAAACCTCATATTGTTGCATGTGGTCTATCTATCCAGCCTGTCCAGATCCCTCCCAGAGCCCTCCTACCCTCCAGCAGATTGACATTCCCTCCAGCTTGGTGTCTGCATATTTGCATCTGCATATTTGCTAGTAGTATTTGTAACAGATGCAAAGCTCATCTTTTAATGGAGCTCACTATATTGTCACCCCTATTTCCTTACTTATCCATTCTTAAGAGTAGTCATATAACTTAACACAGAAATTTCCTACATGAAATTTCTTCTGCCACACAAGGCTCAAATATATCTTATGATAATATCCATTAAATTCTCTGGGATTTTACACTCTTGCCTCTTCCTGCAGGCAGGAAGATTTTGATTCTTCATATATAGAATCAGTAACAGCAGTTACTTAAAAAAAAAAACCTTCCTTTGGACTAGAGTTTGTTCTTGAGAGGCAAGATTATAGTTGCTAATTTTTGTTTATATGGATATATTCTCAAATACTAATACTAGAAGCAGTGCTGTGACTGTGAGGGATATGCACAAGAAGTTTTTGGTAATATGTAATATCTTTTTCAGTACTCATCAACATTTTTAGAAAAAAACCAGATGATCTCTTGGGCACATTAAGCCATCCTAGTCCATTAGGACTACTAGTGCTAGTAGTTTCTAGCTACAGGGTTAAGGAAATTGACTAGTTGACAGATTCAGTGTTTTTATGAGCAAACAAGTCAGGATGACAAATATTGTTTTGCAGTAGCAAGTTTCTTCACAGAAGGATTTTTTAATGGAATAAGAAGTTTAATGTTATTTTTAAAAAAATATGTCTGTTTTGTCTAGTCTTACCAGATTAACTGGTAAAGCAAACACAAAACTTGGTTCCTGTGGAATACGATCCTGTAGATTTCCATGTGTTGCTGTTAATTTAATGCTTTGTATGTACTTTTACAGCTGGATTCATGAGTTGAAGCTGTTAAATTTAATTTCTAGCAAGCTAAATATCTTATGGTCTAATTTTATTATTATTCATATTTCTGAACCTTAAGCAATAAGACATTGCCTGTAGGGATGTTTTAAACCAACACATGACTAATCCACCTCACAAGAGCATGAGCAAAGGAGTGGCAATATATCCACAGCTGATCCCCAGTGACTTTTTCTCATTATTCCTGCAGTCAAAATAGTATCATTTTAAAATTAGTGTAATAATAGAGAATAAAGCTTGGTGACTAACCTGATGAACTGTTTAAAAAATTTAATAAAGCAAAACAAGACTGAAAAATAAAGTGGACTGGAAAAGGTCTTCTTGGTATCATTCTTCACCTTTGACAGACTCACCTGCTGTGAAAGTAGATAAAGGACATTTCCCACTGAGGTTTAAACTTTTTAGACCTTGATCTACAAGTCACAGGGCGTGGAAACCAGTCTGAAGTGGGCATTGCTCTCCAACTGGAATTTATTTCAAATCATTCTGGAATTCTGCAGACCCATACTGGTTTGGATACTTATATTAATCTTGGTGATAAAGTATCTTTTCTCAAATGAAGCACCAGTCTTCTATTAAAGCAACAATTCTCTTTTATAATTGAAGTCTACTTAAGTATTTTTCAGCAAAATACTAGTTACGCATGTTTTTTTCATGAAAAATGACAGGCAGACTGCAGTTGTGTTATTCGATGTATGAGTTATGCTCTAAATTACAACTTTCAATTTGGCCCATTTTGTTTTGGGGAAAGCCTCTGTATGGATGAAACCTCCCTCGTGTTGGATGAATGCTTCATAGGCTTGCCACCCAAATTTGACAGCTCAGCAATGTTGACAGACTCGGGTCTGTGATAATCCTGGTGTGGCTGATCAGAAGCAAAGTGGAACAGAAAAGCAGTTCTAGGGATGATTGCGTAGCATTTCTGCAATATGTTTGTTTTTACCAAGGTTCAGCTGGTTGTGCGACATTGTAAACCGGCCTCTTACTATAAAGCAAAAGCAGCAAACCTGACAACAGCAAGCCACCAAAATATGTGAACAGTATAAAATTGATACCTAGTCTGAAAAGTGTATGTTTAATGGTAACATAATGAAACACAACTTTATCACTGTGCTGCTTAAGGACTCTCTTTTGTGGGGTGCTGAGCACTCTTAACTTAAGACGCATCATATTTTATAATGAGGAGCTGTGCAAAACAAAAAGAAAGACATTTCAATATGTCATCAGGTCTAATTAACCTAAATTACAGTGCTTGACTGCATATATCCTATATACCAACTTTATATGAAAGCTCTTGAAACTTAAAAAGATCAAGTCCATAAGTCCCTCAACACCTCCAGTGTCTGAGTAGATTCATTATTATTATTTTGTTCTATATAACAAGGCTGTTAAGCTAGAAAAGCATTAGCTACTGTGTTTAATGTAAACCCTAGAAATCTAAATAAATGTAGCAATTTGTACATAGGAGGGATACCTATTGATCCCAATTGGATTTTACAAGTATGTGAGTTACAAGATGATACATAATGTATATCAATAATATATGTTAAGTTTAAAAGAACAGTTCCTTCTCAATATGTGTGAAAATGTACTAGATGTGGATTTCCAATTATATCTTTTCTAAGGAGAAAATTTACACATGTAAATGCATGCATATGCACACACACACACACAGACAAGGGAGATGTTATTAATATTGAGACATTATTCATATATTCATATTCATATATTGATGTATCTATATTAACTATATCTAAATTACACACAGGGTACTTGTTTACTGTTGAAAGCAGCACCAGACATAACCAGTGAACCATCCTTTATAAACATTTGCAAGGACCATTTTCCCTTATGGCTTCTACACAATTAGTTCAGCAGGTTCATAAGCGTGGATTCCTGATATCTTTTAGCTCTGTAATTAGCAAGACATTTGTGTGAGGCTAACAGACAAAAGTAGAGAGGATACACAGTTCGAATGGGATTGGCAGGCATACGGGACTGTGGCCTGTGCCTTTCTAGAATGCTGTGAATTTGCCTTAGTTGTCTAGCAAGTGGTTTAAGGCTAACAAAAAAATAAGCAGTTCTGGGTCCTCGGAATTTTAAGCTGTCTCATGCTCTGTTACAAAAACTTCTGGTTTTATTTCCTAATGAACAAAGCAGAAAGGAAAGAAAGGGCATCCATATATATCACTCCATCTTACTTATTCAGCTATGTAATTTGCATAATGAAGCAAGGTCAAACAGCTTTTCTGTTTGATCAGTCCTTTTGATTGCATGTCTCCCATGTGGAAATGGGGAGTGCCAAATCTGTAATATAATCTCATAAAGACTTGTTCTTCTCATTCTGAGAATCATCCCCAGTGTTTTTGTTGAGCCAGAATTAACGATTTGTTATTTTGCAATTATATATTTTTGGCCTGACAAATTCCATATCGCCACAGTGAGAACTGATTTTCTTGCATGCAACAGTGTCAAAAACTCCAAAAACTTCATTTTCCAAACTAAAAAAGATAAATAATAAAAATATTAAACCTATATTTTGATATTTTCCTCTATTTATATTTTAAGGGGGTATTTTATTTTTATTGTTATTTTTATAACAAAGTACATCTAAAATACTGAATTTATCCATAATTCCAAAAGCCCAAATTTGAATTACAGCAGGCAGTCCAGAAAACTGGTTTCTTAAAGCATTTCAGAATGACTGGAAATATCATCTGTCAAAAGCACATGGAACACCTCTTAAACAGATGCAGATCAGTGTTCTACAAGGGACTGAATTCAAGTGCCCTTTAAACCAGTTATCCACCCTTAAAGACAAGCTGAAATGAAAGCCAAAAGACATTCATGAGACTGAAACACCACAGCTTGGACTTCCTCAAACTGTGTGCTGAATAAAATGCTGGACTGTAAAAAGTCATGAGCTCAGCTTCCATTGACCTTTGCTCTGCCTTCTTAACTGTGAAGAGTGCAATGCTTCAGGACTGTAGATAACTAGAGACATGCTTCATGAAGAGGTATTCCAGATTCAGGATACCTGCTAATGTGTATATAAGTACCAGAGAGGGGAAAAAAAAATCAAATCCTCAAAGGCAACATATTTCTACTGGGTAACTAAGCAAAGGAAAGTGCTTTAGGAATATCACTTCTTTTTGATAAGAGAATTTTAAATTCTTTTTTTTTTCCAAACTCCATACTAGTTCCTTTTCTTCAGTGGATGTTCTCCCGTGTTGGAAGTATTACAGGAGGCTGAAAGATGGAAAATCACCCTCATTTTTGTAGTCCAGGTTCTTTTCTGTAAGTTGAAAGCACAATCTTGAAAGCAGTCTTGCTTTTCCAGATCTCATATTGGAAGGAAAAGGAATAGCATACTCCATTTCTAACCCCTTCTCCTTTTCCTTCCTTCCTTCTTTACCCTTTTCCAGTCACCAGTTTCAAAAAATTTCTGTATGACCTCCCCAGCCCAAGTTTATACCCTTTGGAATTAGTATATTCCCTACTGAGTTTCACCAGCAACAGCAGAAGCAAATCTGTTACCATGATCTCAAGGGAATTACCTAAGTTATATCTCGAACTTAAGACAACTAAAGATTTACAGAAAATCCAGAAAAAAGTATCAAATACTACTCCCACCTAGCTTTATTGTTGATCTTACCAGGTGCAAGATGGAGTCTCATAGATGAATATAAACTTATGTTGTGTATGTGAAAGGCCTTTACAACTTGAAGTTTACCAATTCCTGTGATCACTGCAAATAAAAAAAACAATTATCTGGTGGCTTTTTAATTCAAAAGCATTATTTACTTTTTTTTACTTTTAGACAACTGTTTTTCACAGCTCAGATTGTTAAGAACTGCACCAAATTCTTCCTATAACTGTTGATTTCCAGCTGTTGAGATTTGCACTCTGCCCACACCTGTGAATATCTGCAAAGCACTTGTAAACAAGGTGTGGGACCAGAAGGCCTTCAGCCATTTCTACTAAAGGAAGACAGCAGAAAGGACAGCTGGTAAAATGATTAAATCAAACCAGAAAAACTTTCTTGCTTTCAACAGGTAAGAAATACAAGTCAGAGAACAAGGGAACCAAATGCTTGTCAGGAGAGTCACAGAAGGGTTCACTTGCTCCCATTGATATGAAATGAAGGTAAGAGAGAATGTCGTAGAGTAGGAAACAAGTGATTAGCATTTCAGGAAAGCTAGGAAGCAAGAATCCCACTCGAATGGACATGAGCCACAAATATGATCATTACATTTATTTTTAAAGGACAAAGAAGAAATGTGAGGTGCTTCACGGAATACACTAAAGAGAAAATACAAGTAACAAGTTGTAACTGGGAGAGAGGGAGAGATGTGTTCTCTGCATGGGACAGGCTCATACATAGTGCTCAGTCCTGTGAATTCACATTCGAGTAGCTCTGTTAAATCAGTGGCCTCATTCCAGATCAAGGGAAGACATAGACTTCAGTGGGCTTTCAGTTTTCACCTAGGTGAAAACTAGGTGAATTTAGAGAGTAAGGGGTTTGTCAAGGTCGGGGACAGTTCTTTATTTTGTAATCAGGAAGGTCCTGAAATTCTAAGGTTTTGAATTGTGGAATGCTACTAAAGAGTGTCGTAAAAATACTGTGAAGAGAAGATGGAGATATTCTCTTTTCTGTCCTTCCCCAGTGCTACACCTTCCATAAATTATGTCACTAAATTCGTGAAAGGCTTTCTTCAAGGTTAGAGGGGGAAGAGCTGAAGCAACTATAGGTGAAAGCGAAGTCAGTACTCAAGGGGAGTGATAACAGTGTCTGCTTTTAACATTCCTCAGCATCCTCTCTTTCCTTGAACTGAGGCCCCCCAGTACTTATTATAGCAAAGTTGTTCTCTTCCTGTAAGCTGTGTGTAAGAGTTTGATTGCTTCACCATATTGAAAGCAAAATACATACTTTGAAGAGAGCACAGTTCATATTTTAAGGTATTTCATCACTCAAGACCACAGCTGGCCAATACCAAAAGAATAATCAAGAGACTAGGGACTGTCAACAAAGAACAGTTCTCTACATCAGAGAATCAGACACATTTGCACTCAATTAACACTTTGCTTAAAAATAGACAAAGATAAGCCCTAGAGTGTGGTGCCCAGCAACCCCATCATTATATATACAATAGCAATGCGTAGCAGCAGTTATCATCATGCCTTACCACTCCATTTGCTACAACAACAAAAACACCCACTATCAATTCCTTATCATGTTTGGATATATTTGGAGATATTATCATAAAGCTGTCTCTGTGATATGGTCAAAGGGATGATAACCTAGTTTGTTTTAAAAGTGAAATTTATATAATCTTATTCTTTTCTACTTAAATTCCTTACTAAGTGCTGATTAAGCAAAAGCCTCTGTCATGTATGGGTGGGAAAGATGGTTTTATGTCACTTTCACTGTTCTTGAGGTTCAGCAGAAACTATTTTAACTGTTGTAGAAGTTAGGTCTGCTTCAAAATTACACAAATCTGTGCATAGAGCCAAAGATACAGGAATCAGTGGAGTGCGGAAATGCTGTGGACTATCACCTCTTCAGGGAGAGCCCACTTCTTTTTTTTATGGCTGGAAGTCAGTTGGTACATAGTTTTTCATTCCTTTTCCATCCCCATGACATGGGGATTTAGGCACACAAGAGAATTCAAATCTGCATAGATCAGCTAATTCAGCAGCTGTTTTGCAGCACCTGAGTAGTGCAAACCAGAGAGAATTAGGCTGAGAAGAAAACTTATATTATAGCAGGTCACCATTCAGTAAGGCATTCATCCTCACCTCAAATATTTCCATCTGCAAAGCAGTATCTGGAGAAGGCATACAGCATTTACAGACCACTCAACAAAAGAGTAAACTCTTTGTCATTTTCCATGGCAGCTTTCTAATGAAGGAAAGCACTTGTAGAACAGCAGTAATAACTTTCCTTTTACAGAAGTACAGTTCACTTGAGATGGTTCCCACATGGAGAAGAAATGCCTCAGATTTTTTTTAGCATTTACTTGGCAGTTGGGACCTATTTATTACTTCATATACTTGGATGTAATGGCAGTTAACACACAGTTATGATGGGGAAGTGATGTAGGATTCTAAAAGATACAAATTGCAGTACATATTAAACTTTAATTTGCTGCCAATCTCAAGTCCTTCAGCTTTTTTAGGACTGGAGAGCCCTTACAGAAGTGTGGTGGACATGAGCTATATTAGCTGTTGGTCAAACCCAGTGCTGCTAGACAGCTCACTGGGGGAATAATATCAATGTGTTCTCTTCTCTTTGCACTTTCCTGATGCTGTGGAGAAGACATGCATAAATAATTGCTGTTTGTGTGAAAGTCCACGCATACAATACCTGGTTTCTATGGCCAACTTAGGTGATTTTCAACATTTGCTCTTGTAGCAGTATGTTCTCTAAATCTTAATAGTTTTACTGATCACAGTGAAAGCAGTGGAAAATATGACAACTAATTATAAGATTCTTATAAGATGCTTGAGTTTATATGCAAAATAATATATGAAAAATAATATATCTACATGCAAATGTTTCTCCTTATGCTAGGCACATGAGCTCTAGTGACAGCCAGGAAAAACTTAGCAAATGCAGTCCTTAGAGATGGAAAAGCCATTCCCAGCTCCAGGCACAAGGAGAATTAAATCACTCTCTAGACTGTGCTGATTAGATAACTGCTATCACACCAGTTTAAACGCCCTTGTTGGGATTCAGTTGCCTAAGTTTAACATGCCTACTGACAAAATTTGAGATGCCATAGTCCACTGATGCCTGTCTAGAGGAGTAGTCTCCTGCAGGCCCTGTGATATCTGTCAAACATGCCACAAATGTCTTGGACATCCCTGAGCACCTCAAATTAAAATGCTATAAATAGGAGATTATCTTCAGCTTCATCCTTTTAAAAGTTTGAGATGCTTAATTACAGATTAAAGAGATACTTCTCTCTTATGATGTCCCAGTTTGAAAACTGAAAGCAGTTTTTTTTCTTTCAAGGAAAACAGAACAAGCAAATGCCTTTAATTTAGTCCATAGTCCAGTGGTAGGGATCCAGAGTTGATCAGTCAACTGGGCAGAGTTGAGCACTTGTATTTAACTGCAGAAATTCCCTAGGCATCATTATCATTTTTCCAGTGGTAATATGAATCAGCAGGCTGTGGAGTTACTGACTTACTTAATCACAGCCACTGACTAGAAAACATTTAATCAGGCAGTGGAAAACATTAATTAAGCAGAAAAACTGACAGCTCCTATTCCCTGAAATCTCTGAAGCCTGGCAGTTTAGAAACACTGTCAGATTCAGACCCTGTCTGCCAAAGGATGGATCTGAAACCACATTTCTCAACAGAAATAAGTGCATTGTCTACTGTGGATTTCAAAATGAAATCTCTGCTCTCTCTTCACCTTATAACTGAGTTGTCTGTGGATATGCTGAGAAATAAAATTTGTGACACTAGAACAACTTTGAAATCATAAGTTTAAATCCATAGGAATTTTATGTACTGCAGTTAGTTGAATAAGGAATCAGAACGTCTGTGCTTTAGAGTTAAGCTGGTAAAGAGACATTTGGGTATATAAATTCCTCTTTAATTTCCATTAGCCCAGTTCTTAAGTAACTGAATAATTTGTCAGGAAGGTAAATGGTTATAGAAATAAGTTGATTTAAAATGTTCAAAATTTTAAAAATCTTTTAACCTCAAGTTAGAAGTGAATTATCACATATTTTGTATATAAATCTGTTGTGGATTAACATTTGATTTTTCTGTCTTGTACCTTAAGTCATTATACTGCCTAAGGAAAAAGAAACATCAAACACAAAAGCAGAAGCAAGCATATTATTATTTTATTATTTCGTACTGAGGTATAAAACGGTAAGAAAATGTCACTGAGAGCTTACTGTGAAGTCAGCTAATCATTGCAGAAATAAATATATACTGGAAATACAAGGAAATCTGGAAAATAACTCTGGCTATTTTTAGATAACTCCATCCTTCCACTCCTTGAATGATGATACAATAACCTTCAAGCTGGGAACTTACAAGGAGCTTGGACTGAGTTCCATGTGGAACCATGTGTATAGTCTCAGGAAAGGGCATTTCACAGAAACATGGATCTGAAATTTTTCTTTTGTCTTTTAGTATTACCTGCTGGAAAATGGCATAATAATTTATTTCTCTTTTTAATTCCATTTTTCTTGCCTCTGCCTTTAGAATATTTGTAGTTTTTCAGAAAGATGACAGCAGTTAGGAATGCACTGGCAGTCTAATAGTGATAAAGCACATGAAGTATAATAGTTGCCTTTGTGTGAATACATTTATGCTACTGAAGGATTTCTCAGTATTCAAACAATACACATATTTACTGAATTATTTAACTTTTACATATTTAAACAAGAAACATTCTGTGCTCAAGGGAAAAAAACAAGGATACAGTCTGAACTGTACTATACTCAGGTTCAAATGATGAGCATCTTTCAGAAAGAGAAAAAATGGTCTGTTAGCCCTCTTAGGCAAGAATGGATTAATTTTTATCTTAATCTGGTTTATAGAAAAGCATTTCCTCCTCTTTGATGTGGTATATGCTAAGTGAAAACATCATGCTCTACCCATCAGAATCATGCAAGTGGTCACTCTTTCTTTTGCACTGATGTTACAAAAGGAGATAGCCTGTATGGCTGGAAGGTATCCATGATATTAAACAGTTCATGGGGCTGTGAAGTGCTGAGAGCAATCATGCAGAGCAACAGGCCACAGGAATGCAAATCATCCACAAAGCCAAAAGTGGAGCTAGCAGGTGGCCTCTCCTATTCATCTGATGTCAACACACTGTTCAGATCAAGCCCTTTTAACATCTGGGTAGGCCCACTATTGCTTTTAATTAAATATAATACAGCCATTCAATGTTCTCGCATCCCTGAAAACCACGCAGTAAAAAGCATATCTTCTGCACACTGAGGGTCACTCTAGCTATATAAATAAATAGTACCATTTAACTTAGATTCTGAGGTAGTTTAAATTCCATATACTTTCCATATACTCCTCAGTTAGAGCCTCTTTGACATTCAGTGACTGACCATATTTCCATGGAAAATGTTCCTGCTCTTTCAGAGGATTTAGAAGGGGGCAAAAAAAAGCCTTGTAATTAACTTTTTCTACCTTTGAAACATTTCCACTGTAAAAGATTTTGAACAGAAACATTTGTTCTCAAAATTAGTTTACAGACAGAATTTAACTGTGTTAACATATAAGCCATGGAAACTGTCATAATATCTAATTAAATTATTACTGACGTTCCAATCAGTAGCAAAAAAACATCTGTAACTGTAATTCTACTACAGAGAAAGTATAATTAAATCTATTCAGTAATGGGTAGCAAGCTATTGCAGAAGTATACTGCAATGCTTTAGAAAGCTGGAATGCTTCAAATATCTTTTACAAGTATAATAAACCTTTTTTTTAAGTGGGAACATGAATATTCTTCTGAAGACCCTTTATTGAGATTTAATTTCAATGCATTTATGATTACATTAGTTCTTCTGTTTGAAACAGACTGGAAAAAAATAACTGCCATCATTCAGAGCCCAGGACAGAGAAGCCTGTAAGTGTGTTTTCGTTCTATCTCTATGGAGAGCAAACGGTAACAGCATGCTTCATTTTGATTTCAGGAGATAAGCAAAATAAAGCACACAGTGGAGTGTTTTCTTGAACAGAAACATTTTCCAGAACTGGAGCCAGAAATGTGTGACAAAGCTGAAGTGCATTATTGTAAAAAATTAGGAAAATAGATGACTTGGGAGGAAAGTAATGGGATGTGAAGCATTTAATGTAAGGTCGCAAGGTCAACTGTTGGTAATGGACTGAGAGTTTTTATGTGAATGATGGCTGCTGGGTAACTCTGTGCAAAGAGAGATGAATGTCCAGCCCCTAATGGGCAGATGTGGTCACCCCAGAACTCCATCACAGTTACCTTTTTCTCTTTCTCTGGTCAGAAAAGGCTGCATCCAACTGGAATCTCAGTCTGTGATGCCCTTTCCCATCTGCACTGAGGTAGACTGATGTTTGGACAGAAGCTTTGCCTAAATTGGTCTACTTTCTGATTATGCTCATAACATGGAGATTTGCTCTCCCTCCTTTAAAGCTGAAGTTATTGTTGAAGGAGTTTCTCAGGAAGAGACAACAAAACCAGCAACACATCAAAATTCTGTCTCAGGCATTCTTTATGTCAGAGGTTGAATTATAAGCAGTAATTTTTTTCTACTTCCTTGGACATGCTATCGATCCATAAATTCCATTTCATTAATTGAGATGCTCAATAGCATATATTACAAATAAACAATGTCTAATTTTCATTCATTATTCTGATATAAAAGCCCATATGTCTACTAACAACCATACTATGTACAAGAAAATGGTACCTCAGTAGCACTTTGAGAGCGAACATCAGGTTTCAGCTGCATAATCTCTGTTTTGTGGAAGATTATATACCTAAAAGCCCCATTAAATGCTTTCAGAATTTATGACTATGTAACTTTTGCCAGTGTTAAGTTAGTTTAACTGTAAGCAAAAATATGTGGTACAAATATGTCCCTGTCACAGTGCAAATAAGAAGTTTATTGGCCTGCTAGAATAAAGGAGGTTTAGAAAGTGCTGCTCTTACTGAGGTCATTGGCAAAACTGCCACTGACTCCACCTGCCACAGAGTTAGGCGTGGGGGGAGTGAGATTTTCTTTCTCTCATGTGGACTGTGGAGTGGAGTTGGGTTGGGTGGGGTTGGAGTCCATTGTGTTGGGTTATGCTGGGGGTGGTTGCCTGCACTGAAGAGAGGGGAGGAGAAGAGAAACTGCTGCCCTGGGCCTTGACGTTTCTGAAAAGCTTCAGGGCAGGAGGCATCACCCTGAGTAGAGATCTGCCTATTTGGCTAATGGCTCTTGAAGAAGAAATATGTAACAATAATGCCAATTACTCCATTCTGATCAGCTGGCAGCTGATATTAGGCAACAAGAGCCAACAGATTTACCAGCTACATAGTTAAGGAGCAGCTATATGTGGTTATAGCTACAGATATAGCACTGCAGATTTTAATGTATAAACAGAAAAAGGACACTATACTTAATTTTGATAACTGCATAAGATTTCTATAGTTTTCCTTTCTGAAAACATCTGTTTCATATACTATTAAATATTTCTTTTTGGATATAAGGGAATTTAAATATATGCTTAATGAAAGATCTTATCAGATGTCTGTCTTTTTAACAATTTTTTTTTCCCAGATATGCTTTCTATAGTTTGTAATCTCTTAAGCAAAGACAGAAACACTATCTGAAGCAATCAAAAGGAAATAAGTGTGTATTTAAGTATAGCTTTGCAAAATTTTGAAATATCAAAAAGATAACAAAAAAAAAAATTTACTCCAGATTTGCCTTAATTTATAAACCAGTTTGGCAACTATACTTATTCAGAATGTTTGTTATGTCTTGTAATGCACTTTAGCAGTTTTGAAAATAAATCATTAGAATAATTTTAACAAAGCTTAGGAGTCAATTTTAAAACCCTATCTTCTCCTATCAATCTATGTCTTAGTAGTCCTAAAGTCACTTTAAAAATTTTGGTATTTTGGAAGTCCTCTTTAGAGTGCAGATATTCCACCTCCCCTTTTAAGAAGGTTCAACACTTTTCTTGGAAAGATTGGCCTCTCTTAGATACTCCAATAAAATATGTAGGCTTTCAGATTCATTTATACTAAAGCCTCTTTTTTTATTCATTTTATTTTGGAGGTAATTATGTTTTGGAGGTGTCGCCTCTGCTAAATACTTTGTGAACTGTTGTACATCTGTCGAATCTATTTTGCAAATATGATACTCTTCAGAGGAATTCTGAGGCATTCATACAGAATTCAGCTGGATTAAGTGCTGTAATGAAAATGCTGCCCATGTGTATTTTATACAACAGTAAGTACTTATTTCAGAATTCAGTAATACCTAAAGGAATATATTCTGTGTCTGGGAATGCCAAAGATACACAGTGTTTTGGCAGAATGACTACAACTCTGCTAACTAAGTTAATGACTTTGAAGAGGAAATTGTGTGAAAATATTACATACAGCCTGAATTTTCCCCTCTGGTTTACTAAACAATGGCATTTACTTGACAGTAGTTAAAACAAGAAGGTTGGTGTCTTTGTTACCTCTATACAAGCTTTTTCACTACAGTTATATGATTGGAAATGTAGCTGATAGACCTTCCTAAATCGCAGCTTAAGAAAAATAAGAAAAAGGAATATGACCGTCAGGGCTAGGACTCGGTAACAGCGAGGCTAAGATCCTCCTGAAGTACAAAGAAGAAAGAAGGTAGAAGAGAAAGAAATTGCTAGACAGAAGGATGGGTTGCCTCAGTATTTCATTCTGAATATATTTTGAGAAGTAGCAATCTTAAATTTTTACTGTGTTTGATTAGCACTGAATAAGAAAAATAAATAACATTTGTTTGAATTTCTCACCCTTTACATCATTCAGTCCTAAGCAGAATTAATTGATAGTCTCTCCTCCTTTTAGCTGCAGTGAGTTCTTTTGATGATATCTTGATGTACATTCAAAAGCATTTCAATTTTACTGGTTCATTGACTACTTGAAGACTTCATATTCAAACAAATTCAATTTTACCATCAGTTTGAGGTAAATTTTGTTGTTTTATTTAGGTGTTGAATTTATGAGCCATTTGGGACAGTTCTATTTTAATTACTTTTTTATTATCTTTATTCTTGCATTATAATTTTGCAAAATAGTTTTTTTATCAAAATAACATTACTGTTAATGCTAAATACATTGCTGCTGTGTACATAAAGAACAAAATATACAAAATCTGACCGAGAATGTAATTCCTTTTAAATAGTATTATCATTTTACTTACAATTTTGCACCTCTTAATCTTTAGCAGCTTTACTGTTCATTACTTACTGACCCGCCCTTTTGTCTTTATTAAAAGCAAACTAACACATTCCTTTCTTATCTTTCTGGCATCTTGATACAGTGAAACATTTTAAACTTTTAAAAGTTTTACAATGTGTTATATGATAGTTCCCACATAGAATTGTCCATGTCTTATCTTTAAAAGAGTTTAGAAAACTCTGTGTATTTAGCAGATATGCAAAATGAATTTACAGACAAGCTCAGAATAAATCTCCTACAGATTCCTTAGTCTGTGGTTTTCAATAATAAAGGGCAAGGATTTTAGGGGGAGTAGGTATTTACTACATCAGTGGTGTTAGAAATAACAGATGCACTTAGAAACGCAGAACCTGGCTGATCTGAAATGCAGGCAGCAAACTTCAAATTAATTGCAGACTGATTTTCACTATTTGAATAAAGGAGGATGTCAGCAACAGGAAAATTTTACAAAGTTTGTGGTTCTTAAAGAGACAGGAGACACATATTAGGGAACCCTGTTCTCTGAAGGATTGTAGTTCAGAGTTAGGGGTTTTTTTGAATGTAGTTGAAATAGAATGTAGAACATTCTATTCTATATTTTACAGTGAACAACTTCTGTCCTAAGATTCCCCCAACACCTCCTTGCTTCAAATAAGCCAATATGTTAGGCAGATAATTAAAGAAACTTTTCTAATATGTTCTATTCTATATATTGGTATATATCAGGTATAAAGGGGGGGAAAGAAGTTTGGAAAGAAGTACAAGTGAATACAGAGATTAATTGTTCTGCAGTTAATCCTCTGCATGCTACAACCTCTGCAATTCAAACTGCAGGACATTGTAATGTGCACTGGGTGTGAGTGATAATCTCTTGCTTGGGCACATTCTGAGAAGAACATGTTGATGTGACTTAACTACATCTGCTTTGTATGTGCCAGTTTTAGGAAATGGAATTCATAACACTGAGTCAAGACTCTGAATTCCCTATAGAATAAATTGAGAAAGACAGCATCCTTGGGAAGGTGTAGGAATAGCATTGGCCTACATGAGTATGAGGGACACAGCTGAAGGAGAGTGCTCAGACTTCTGACCCTCACACATACTTCACCTGCTCCTTAATATGGATTCAGATGTTGAAACTGCACATCTAAACCGTTACTTTTGAATTTTTGATGCAAATGGTTGGCCTGTTCTTCAGATAAGAGGTGACAGTAGTGCTCCCACCAGTCAGTAGATTCTGATGCATATGGTATGCAGCCAAGGTCCCACCTTAACTTCAGGTGATTTGGATCGTTATCTTCTTCAGAAAATAAAACCATTTAGTGACTGTTTTGCTTAAGCTGCACCACTGGATTGCCAAGAGCACAAATTGTGGAACCTAGAGGAATTATGCTTCTTAAAATAAGGGTGGAGAGACACTGGAATACATTGCCTAGAGAAGCTGTGGATGTCCCATCCGTGGAAATGTTCAAGACCAGGCTGGATGAGAATTTGAGTAACCCAGATGTCCCTGCCCATGGCAGGGGGTTTAGAACTAGATTTTTGTTAAGGTTCTCTCCAACCCAAATAATTCTATGATTGTACAAGACCATGCTTGCATTTTGTATCTATATGCTTTACATGCATAGAAAGAATAAAGAACTTAATCTTGATAGCAAAGACTAAAACAGATAATTTGTTATTAGATTATGCTGATAAATTTGGCTATATATGATGCTGATATTTTTCAAATCAGTGTTCTGATGCTAATTATTTCTTCAATTAACTTAATAAATATAACCATCATCATTTTCACTTCATGAAGAACAGTGATATAACAGATTGCAAAAATCACTGAGTACACTCCACTTAATTCTATTGACATGACTAAAATCAGAAAATGTGAGCTTGTGTCAAAGTTCTGTTAATTTTCAGATTATTAATATCTTTTGGCTTGTGACTGTCTGTGCTAATTTTATGGATAACAGTTTTGTTTAATTAAAGTTCTGTAAAGATTCAAATAAAAATGAGTAACTACATCAACTTGTAATACATTAAGATAAAAATATCTGTAGTGTTCAGAAACAAATCTGGCAATAAATTGTTATGCTTTGAAGATTCAGTGTTTGGCTTCAAGATCTTCTTAGCACTTCTCTCATCCAGGCTCCTACGAAGTCCTCAAAATATGCAGAATGATATATAGTGTTCTGTTTAATCACTGAGCATATGAATTGATGGGAGTTTTTAGATGGGAAAAGGGGCTCTGAAGTGCATTTTTATGGTCTACACTTCTTTACTCATGTTTAAGCAAACTCAGAGGAGCCCAACACTGTGTATTCTCTTAGTGAAAGAATATTATAATCAAGCTGATATTCTTCTCATTTATTTAAGCATGGATGCCTTTTTTCTTGTTTTGGAATCTTCTTGTCTAACATAACCCATCTGTGACAGCTGCTGTTGATAAAAGCTTTTTAAAAGCTGCTCTACATGAAAACATCATGTGCTGTTTTAGGGGTTCTTTTCTTCCTTTCATAACACTAAAAATTATTAGAAATGATTGATTGGCTTTTTAATCTGGTATTTCCAGTATCTAAGTGATTAGGTTCATTACCCATGGAAGACAATTCTAGTAAGAAGGAGCAATCAAACAGGATTTTTTAAGCAGTTGATTGGAAATTTATATTAGACGACTAATAGACAGTTAACTAAAAAAAAAAAAAAAAACCAACAAAAAATAAACCCATAACAGTTCAAGAAAATTTTGTAAAGCAGGCACAGTAATAAAAGATTACATTAGGAAACAGAGAAAAATGCACATTGTGATTAAGGCTTGTAAAAATATCTGATTGTGTTTTATACCAATGCAAACTATATAGTATTTTCTGTATTTATGTTTTATTAAATCATAAATAAAAACACATATTTAAAATATATACTAAAAGGGCATGTACAAAAGGGAAATACCTCTTGGTCTGGAAATTCCTAAATTATGAGTATCTGAATAAACTATTAGATTACTATTCTTTTATGCATGAAGAAGATCTGGGTTTTTAATTTGAAAGGAAATTTAATAAATAAATAAATAGAAAAGATAAAAGAAAAACCTGATATAACAGCCCTTTGATCTCCCACTAAACCAGACAAAGTTTCTTCCACTTGAACAAACGAAGTAACTTGATATCACACTTGGATGGGTCTTCTTCTTTGTTGATTATCGCTGGAAGGGATAGGGCACATTGTTAGCATTTGCTGATAGTGGCATGATAGTGGGGACAAGTGCTGGGCTCTGGATGGAGAAGAGTTGCCTCTGGTGAGTAAGGACTGCCTGCTGTGATGTGCCCCTTTTGGTCCTCTGAGCCGCCTTGATTTTGGCCTCTTCACCAATCAGTCTGAAAATAAGATTACTGAATATCAGAGTTTTGCTATAAATACCTTTATTTTTTTCTTCCACTAAGAATCTTTGTCCTGGAGGGGTTTGCATACCCCATCAGTGTGCTTTTCTGGTCAGGGAAGTAGCTAATTGGGCTACTGAAAGCTGAGAAACATCAAAGGAATGGCTACAATGCACAGGCAAATTTGGAAGAGTAGTGAATTCAGTACATCAGAGAGAAACAGCTCAGTGCAGTAGCTTTAGCATGTAACAAATAAAAATATTTAGGTGCATATATATATATATATATATATATATATACTGCACATATTTGGGGACACTAGATTGAGTGTTACATAGTATGGATGCAGCCAGGTTATCAGGTGTCAGAGCTAGAGGGTGGTTCCTGGCCCTTTTACATCACTGAATGTTGGTCAGAAGCACAATGTGGAGCTTTCAAATGCATGATTCATTGTGAGGCATGTTCTAAGGACTTGTAGGATGGGTGTCAGTATCCATAGAGTTCTGGCAGCAGGAGAGTCTGGAGCCCTGTGAATCAAGGGATGCTAGGGTGCAGCTTAGAACCAGCTGACGTTCCTTCAGGTGGCTGTAGCAACAGCAAACAAAGCTGCAGTTACAGGGCAGGTTTCAATTTCAGATGCATTCACTTAAATCTCAGCCAGATTTGGACACATTATCAATGAAAGAGTATTCACCTAGATTAACAGCTGCCAATATGCCAGCAACTGGGCAGGCAGACACTCCTGCTCCTATGAAGGCATTGGTTCTCACCAGAGAACTGTGTTTTTTAATGTGGCAAAAGTACTGCTTGTAAAGCAAAGTATTGGTGTCCTTAACTTTCAGGAAACTACTGAAGGGTCTTGCCTGATAACTTCAAATAAATATGCACATGCCCCTTACAAAGTCCTGCATCAGAGGTTGGCTGTTGACTTGAAATATGTCGGATCAAATAGTTCAATTTTGGCAACTGGATATTAGATTTTGTAGTGGAAAGTGCCAGGCAGCTTTAAATAAACAGAGCTGCCAGCCCTGCTGGTAATAAAAAATAGTGCATACACAAATGCACACACATGCACTTCCTCAGAAACCTCATTTGTGCCCATGTGTCTGCTCCTGGATAGACTCAGCAGAGCTGGCCAGAGGCAGACGGGAAGAGAGTTACAAGAGCAAGAATAAACAATCTGGAGTCAGCCAGAAAATGAGGCTCCCCCCTCTGCAGATGTTGCTCATAGGTCGTGGTTGTGCAGCATGTGTGAGTGACAGACTGAAGAGCTATGAGTACTTAGAATGTCTTCCAGGTCATATGTGTGCAGACATGACCAAAGGGCAGCAGCAAAGCTGGACATCAGTTCTGCTCATAATGAGGGTGGCACCATTCCTTTCTCATCAGCACTAAATCAACCCCTCTGTGACATTCCCTGACTGAACAAATAACTGTGAAACAGGACAAGGTCCTCATGAAGACAGGAGTAAAGAGACACACAAGAGTATTTCATTGCACCCCTTGACACCATTCCCATTAGGCTAGCTGCCATTAAGAGTGGATAGAAATGTGAACTGTACTTCTCGAAGGGTGGGTGGCCTATTTAATGCCTAGACTAGTGTGTGGTTATTAATGTACCCTCTCAAAACAGAGGAAAACCGCTAAAGCTGCATGTTGAGGGAGTTTAGGGGAACTCCCATAGACTGACAGCTTCAGGGAATGCTCTCTAATAAACACAGGTCCCTAAGAAACAAACCAAATGGTACTATATTATGAAAATTAAACCCACATTATTAAAGGAAGGACTTTATGAAAGTACTTGGACTATTTTTCAGGTTTCTTGGCTCACACTTTCCTCCCTGCTGTTCCAGACTTTCCCACAAGCATTGTCACAGCTATAGGATTCGACAGATCTTCATCTACTCTTGCTTGAGGTTCTTAAAATTTTTCCCCCAATAAAAGCTCCACATAGAGCTCTTTACTAGTGCCAGTTTTGTTTTCTTTTAATTTAAAAAAGTAGCTTATAATGGGAAAACTTTCTTGAAATGAGAATAGTAAAAAAACACTAACATAGAAAGAGAAAACTCAAAAAATATTCTTCTGTTTCTATTTTGCATACTTTTTTTTTTCCTGGCTTGCACTTATATTGCTTATTGCATTTCTCTTTTTACAGGGGTGGTCTCACCTTTCTCTCCATGATGGTTTTCAATCCCATCACTGATAGCTGCGAGGGAGGAAAAAAAGGAGAAAAAAAGAAATTTGAACAGCAGTCAGATCCATGGCTCAGAAAACAATTGTTCTCTGCTTTGGGCAATGGGGGATTAAGAAGTAGGTAAGTATTTATTTGGACTGAGAAATGTATACGTTCTATATGTTGGAACCAATAATCCATTTACTAGTACTTCTACTGTAACACAGTTGCTCTGCAAATAGCTAAGCAACAAAAAGTATGGGGATATAATTTTAAACTTCTTATAATTTGTAAATAGCAGGAGAGACTGCTCTAATACTCTGTTACTCTGATAAATGAGCAAAAAAAAAAAATATTGTCATATTATAAACAGTTAAGTCTGTTGCATTTTAATATCAGCGGGCAGAGTAAAAAAGAGGTATTTGCACACATTGTGCTCTAATTATAAAACAGGATGTCTTCTTTTTTTTTTCTTTTTTTATCTTCTAGGATCATGACACAGTTAACTTTTTTGTCCCCTTGTAAAATAAACTACAGACAAGCAATGTTGCCTGGTCTCCTGAAGACATTTAAAACAGCAGCAAACATCTAAACAATACTCAGGACATTGTTCTCATAAGAATAACAGCTGTTGTCAGGTCATATCTTTCCAGAAAAGAGTGAGGACATTATATTCAAAGAGATCATGTCCAAACATGAAGTATAACATTGTATGACTAAATGTGTTAACACTTAACATAATTAAAAGTGCTAGAAGAACATCTTAGCTGTAGTTTACAGTGGTAAGAAGGTGCGGGGGTTTTTTTTCCCTTGAAAAATTCGGTTTCAGTCGCCTAAAACTATACATAAATCCTGCTGAATATATACAATAGCTTAATTTCTTCAAGCCAAATTTTATTCAAGCCAAATTTTTCACAAAATATCTGGGGTGAAGAACCTTTCTCTGTTCTTTTTATCCAGCAGTTCAGGGGTTAAAGTACTAATCTAAGCAGTAGCCAATTAATTTTTTGGGTTAAAGGATTTTAGCCCTTACCTTTAAAGAAGGGTTTGAAAATTAGAAACCTTGTGGGAGCAAGTGGGTGGACTCATATTCTTCTGTTGAAGCATTGCTGCTTTGTACACCCTCTTGCAGACTGGTCACAAGACCAATATTGATATTTTCCTGCAGAGCAAAGCTCATTAGTTTAGACTTGATTGTTCATTCATATTCGTTGTGATAATGCCTTATCTTCCAATTTGGTTTCCAAAGTCTAAGGTTTACAGCATTCATCTGGAGCAGGATGACCAAAACTTAAATTTCCCTGGTGGCAGAAGACAGGATAGTGCTGGAGGCTCAACCCTAGCTTGCTTGGAGTTATGGTTTTCCCAGGAATATAGGAACATGTTCCTCACTTCCTAATCACTGAAAGCTCTCCTGTTGGTAACTAGTACCTTCCATACTGTGGTTTCTGCCTAATAGTTCTTGACCAGTCCTTAACTGACCAAGAAATCAAATTTTTTCTTCCTCTCTTAATTTCAGATCCTCCCATCAGGCACACTTCTTTAGTTAACTCTTCATTCTTCCTAGATAAACCACATCTTCAAGACCTTAGATAATTCACTTTGATTTCCTTTCTTATTTGAAACACATCTTTGTCCTGAACTGTGAGGCAGGAAACTGGGCACAGGATGACTCGATGAGAATAGGATTATTTAATGAGCCCTTCAGTCTGTTAATCTCACATTAGAAAAACCTTCAGAGACTCCTGAAAAATTCTTGCTCTGTACATGAGTTGAGACCATCTTATAGGGGTTTCAGAACCTTCTCCTCACTCCTGCCACAGCTCCCAGCAAATGCTGAGAGGGTTAATGATTAATTAAACACAGCTGGCTTTTTCCTACATCTGATAATTCATCCTGTCACAACAGCCATGGAATTAAAACAAAATAAAACAGTCATTAAGAACCCGGGTTATCCTATGTAATGGTTACTAAGAAGTAAGCAGTCCTTAGACCAGTGACTAATCCAGCCAGTTTTTAGACCTTCCCCTACCCAAAACACAGCATCAAATTTCTGTATTAATTCAATGTAATGTATCCAGGAAATCATCACCCAAATATTTAGGGTGTGAGTAGCAGGCTGTGCAAATAATCTTTTTTTCTATATGACCACGGAACGAGAATATATAATGCAATTCTTATTTCCTCTCTCATCAATCAAATGAAGTGTTTCTGAGATGCTTTAGGAGTTTAAACAGGAATTCACAAAGAGTGGCAGTGAGAACCATCACACTGCATTCAACTGGAAGAGACTTGGAACACTTCAAAAGAGAAGAAGGGCTTGAGTAGGACATCATTTAATCAGCTATCCAAGCTACCCTGTTGCATCTTACCTATGGGTGCACTGACAGTGGCAAGAGAGTTATGAATGGTGCCTTAGACTTGCTGTGGATAAAATCAGAGGATTTAAAGCATTTTGTCTCTATTTTTCACTTGGCAGGAAAAAGTGAAAAAATTAAGTATTTTAAAAATGCAAGCCAAATTTGATGAATTTATTTTATAAATCACCTCAAACTGAATTTTAGAAAAAGAAATGAAGGGGTAAAGGTAGTTGTTATGGGAAGAAAAGAAAATCATCCAGCTTCAGTAGTTAGACAGTGTAAGCAGAGTACACATCTGAGCCTCTATTCACAGCAAAACACTGGGAAAAAAAGCCTGCAAATTTATCATGACAGTATAATAAAAATTTAGACAATATAAACCACTTTAAACTGCTATAAATAGTAACTTTTACTTAAACTCACATGCGGATGAATTTTTCTTAGAATGGAGGGCAAGAGATTAAAGATGTTCTGCCAAAAAACAGGATTAAAAGATAGAGTTCAAATGTATATTTAGGGCTGGGAAAGATGAGGGATGGTAGTGATTATTTTAGAGCTCCACCAAGCACCTTTGTCCAATTATCCAAATGCTTTCTTTTTCAGAACAGCTTGGAGGAGTCCAGAGCTGCTGGCTGGCCTATGGAGCAGATGTAAGCACTGTAGCTGGAGATTGTTAATCTTATTGTCTTTAAACTTGGTATTCTGTAGAGTGAGAGAAAAATACTACCACTTATTCCAAAATGTTGAGTGCAGGTACAAGGGCTGCATAAACACGTTGAGACTTTGCTTTACAAGAATTTTGAAAACATATTCTTTCACTTCACATTTTTACTTTCTCTCACCTAGACCTCAAGCTTGAGATTGCTCTTTCAGACAAAAAGTTTGGGTTGCCCCCCTAAGGGCCCCATTTCCCTGATCACTTCAACAGTCTCACCCTGATGTCTATTTTTTTTGAATTCCCTACAGCTCTGCATGTGGCAGTTTAAATGATCTAAAATATTTTGGTTAATGTGCAGGAATCTTCATAATGATTTTTTTAGCAAATGCTTTTTATAAAGCTGATCACCTTCAAATAAAAAATATTAGATAATATAAGACGACTCCATCTGAAAATTGCTGGTGACAACAGAAGGTTCTCATGGAAAAGATTTAAATGATTACTAGGACTGAAAAACAATAATAATAATAATAATAACAATAACAATAGGTTTTCCCTCTCCTTTTCAGTATATGTGAGAAAAACTATCAGAATAAAATGTTGGTAGGCCATGCTGTAAGTTTCTCATTGCTAGAAGACAGCGGCTATTTGTGTACTCAAGAATCCTCAGATAGTTCCAGAATCTTGTTGCATTTTTTTAATTACATCAGCTTCAAAGTACAAAACCCACCCCAGGGGATTTCCCTTCAGCACTAGAATAATTAACACAGTGGTAGCTGTACCACTAGAGCAGTTATTATCAACATAATGAGTCAGCCCAGTGTTTGCTTTAACAAACAAAAGATTTGGGTCAATATAAAATGATTAGCTAGACCCTTCTATTTAACTCTTTTCACTTAGTTAAATCTTTAAATTAAAATCTTTTCAAATGCAGAAATAGGCTTTAGCTTTAAAAGTTCCAAAACAAAAAGATTTGCCGCTTTTGTCTCTATGCTCTGAATTCATTGGCATTTGCTTGTGGTTTCAGTCCTCATTAAATTCCTGTATGAGTTTACAAGGTCAAAACGTTTCAACAGATGTATTTAAACCCAGTCAGCAAGTCACCACTTTGTCTTTTTTTTTGATAACCTAAGCAGATTGAGGGGGTTTAGACATTTTCTCCAGCTCTCAAATCATATTGCAGCCTCTCCAGTTTCTCAACATCCTATGCAAAACGCAAACACCAGAAATGTCTATGATGTTTTTTCAGTATCCACCTCATGGATGAAATTGAAAGTTAAAAATCTGCTCCCTGGATTGTCAGGAGAACAAGATAGGAAAAATAATATTGGGGAAAATTCAACATATTGAAAGATACTGTAAACATAGTGGAACTACTGTTCCTTTTCAGCTGAGGATGAGTATGGATTACCTCATTAGGTGGGAAGATTATGGCTGTGTCTGTGGGCAGCGAAGCAAGTTTTCTGTGAACAATTTCAGAGCAGTCTGTACATCTCTATGAAGGCAGTGTGAAGACTTGTATCTTTTAAACATCACTAATACATCACTGATTTCAGAAAGGTGGTGCCTCAGTTTCAGAAGCAGACTGATACTGAATAAGGAAGAAGCAGTTTCTGCAAGGACTGTGATGGTATGCATCTCAAGTCTCCCTGAGGAATGAAGGTAAAGATACTGCATGTGTGAAACTGCCCATTCTATTTGATCAAACATGTCTACTTCAATCTCTGCATCCCTGTGGATTAGATTCAGCACAAAGCATGTACTGCCTGGAGGGCTCAGTGTGTCCTTACTGGTATCTACTAATGGAAATGAAGGCAATGGCCTGGAAATCAGCGCAGTCTGAAGCTCCTGGCAGAGGAAGGGGGAAGGGTGCAATCTTCAGGGACACACTCTTTTGACAAGCCTGCCCATCTCCTGTGCCTCCTTTGGAGAACAGCTGTGGCACAAAGAAAGAGCAAAGTCTACCACTTGCTACCACCTAGCATTAGCATTCCAAATTCTATGTCCTGGTAGCCCCACTACACTGTTCTTGCAGATAAACACCTTCCTTCTGCACAGGCAAGTGGACAAGATTCCTACCACTGTTCTCAGCCTTATCTAGATGATGATGATGATGATGATGATGACTGTTATTATTAGTGGTGATGGTGTTTTTTGGCTAACTTTATTTCTACACCCCTTTCTTTTTTTTTAATTTTTCATCATCCACTTCTGTTACAAATGCCCAGAACACCCCATTAGGTACACTGGAAAAGGCACTCTTCCTGGCATGCCCTGACAGGTGAAAAACAGACTTGTAGAGGAATAAAAATGCAAATATAGTTACAAATATATAGTTTCTTTATCATCATTCTTTTGGAGTCATATTGGAAATTGCTCATTTTTTAAGAGTGGGGTCCTTATATTCTTGGATCGTGATCCCACTATGGTGTCAGCTGCCCATGTCAAAGCCAGTCAAATCACCCAAATTCCTGGCTTTCCATTTGCTGCAGCAGACCATCTGCACCAGAAATGTCCACCAGAACACTTGCATTCCAGGAGGGCTAAAACATCTCAGGCAGGACTAGAAGAACAATTCAAAGAGCAGTGGCCTCTAGAGTGGAAACCTAACCCCATTAAAGCCCATGAAGTATAGTGGGGCCAGGATTTCACCCCAGCCTCTTTTTTCCTGCTTTAAGTGTGTGATTTGGCAGGGGAAAAGCTCAATTGAAGGCACACAGTTAGGCTATACATACAACAAAGAAGCAGGGAGAGGGGAAAAAAGAGCAACACAAAGGATTACTTTAAAAGTTAGACATCAGCTCCTTTAGCTTTACACAATAAAGGAAAGCACATAGGTTTCAACAGGATAAAAGCAGACTTTATTTTGTAAAGAGATCTCAGGATGAAACAAAGGACTGTAATTGTACCTCCTATCTGCAAATCTGAGGTGGTGAAGGAAAAGAAAGTGGATGGATGGTTAACAAGAATAGCTTGAAACCATGCTTTGTTAACAGAGTAAAATTAGCTTGCTGAGAACCTTTATTTTCCACATAACTTTTAACAGGAGCATTATTTTACATATCTCTATGGTAGAGAGCCCATTTACAAATTTGCAACAAGTAACCATTGAATTTCAGCTAATTTTTCTCTGTTTTCTGTTTCATCTGCTTAATTAATGACAGTGCATCTGAGGTGGGTTGCTAGCACTTGTATAGCTGAAAGTTTGTCAGCATTTCCATTCTAGGCAACTCAGGCTTTCACACTGGCTTAATTTCACTCTGTGAAATCAAATCTGAAAAAGGTTTAGAGGTAAAAGTATTGCTTGGTTTTCAAAAAAACATCATGCTTTCTTTGAAATGTAGGGTGAACCAACTAAAATTAAAACAGCAGAGGATTCAATTCACATGTCCTTTTTATTTGCTAGTTTTTGAAAATATGAAAGGCTACAGATGGGTCAGACCAGATATTTGTCCAAGCTCAGCATCTGCCTGCTTAGAGAAAAGTGATCCCTCTGCCCCTCCTGCCGTGCCTCCAGCTACTGTCATACCACTGTCTTACATGTTCATTATAGAAATGAGTTGAGATATGTGATTTCTCTTTTTTTTTTCTTTTACAGTTGCATCTTAGCAGATGTGCATTGTACTCGACATCATAGAACCTGGCTTCTAAGGGCAGTTACACTGTTGTCAGTTCATGGTGCCATGTCTACAAAACATCTGTGGTGGGGCATGTGGAGATGTACTTTTACTGTTGAACATTTCTATTTGCCTGGTGCTTAACAGCAAGGAAGTGATGGTCAGTGCATCCAAAACCAGAATTCACTATTCTGTTTTAAAAATCTGGCAACTTCTTTTCGTTTCTAACCTTTTCTGCAATCTTCCAAATGCAAGATTCAGGCCATCCCTGACATCAATTTCAAAACCTGATTGGCTTTTGGCTGGAAGTCCCCTCTACAACTCCACTTTCAAATTCAAAAATAGAGATTTTCCACTCATTTTTTAGGACTTTTCTACTTTGTGAAGTGAATTTCATTATGACTTATGTCATGGCAGGTGTTCATCTCCCCTCACCTTCTTAATGCAGGAAGCATATGGGGCATTACCCACAATAATAACCCCACTGAATGTGTCTACCAGCAGCGATGACTGGAAAGCCAACTGGCCAGCCTGGAGTTCCCTTTCATAAGGGAAATTCCGTGGGAGTTATGGGGCTTGTATAATAATAGCCTTATTCTAGAATATTTTCCTATATGAACTTCATGTTCAGGTTATGGACTTGGGAAAACATTTTTTTAAAGAAAGAAGTAAATGTTTCAGAATAGCAATTCAAGAACACATCAATTCAGATTTAATTTCAAATTGTCATATTTTAAAGATTATAGATTCAGACTCTTGATCTTATCAGACTGTGTTCTTCACACGTTTCATTCTTTTTTTTAGTGTTTTATTTCATTTAAATTTATTTAGCAGATCCCTCTTTGGAGCAGGAAATCCCAACATTATTAAATTCAAGGACTTAAAGAAAGGAAGGTAGAAAAAATATGTTATTTGGAAAAATCTGTTGATTAATACTGAAGGGCTCTCAAAACAATTTAAAATTAAGATTAATCTGAATCCATATAATATATGGAAAATAATTCTAAAATTGAAACTTGAGAAACTGTATTTTAATCTTGAAAAGTTTTATTTCTTCTGCTACACCGAAGTGAATGTGTATTTGCACTCTGAATTTTACACATGACTCATCCTCCAAATGATTTTTTTAGAATATTCATTAACAGTACAGGAACACTTTTCAAACATTTTGTGCGAGCATTTTTTTTCAATACAAGAGTCACACTATAAAAATGTAATACAAACCATATAATATAGACAAATGTTAGGGGGGGCTACAGCGCTTCATTATTTCTTGGAATATTTCCAAAGAATTTTTTTCCTTTCTAATTTCCCTCTCTAATTTAACACATGAATCAATCTTTCTTTTCTTCTTCTGTGGTTTTAGCCCAACTGTGCTGCCCAGTCCAGAGTGTGTGGTGTTGCTTATACTCTGCTCTCAGACTGGGACAATGCAATCCATTTCCCTGGTAGTGGGAAATAAAGGATTTCCACTGCCAGTGGAAGTGCTATTCTAAAGCAGGTTTCTTGCTGGGCCAGACAATTCCCCTACACTACACAGCACAGGGTGAAGATTAACCCAAATGCATAGATTTCACAATGTTTTCCATAAAATTTTATGGTACACCCCCTCTACATATTCTTCTATTCTCCTTCTAGCCAAGGAATATTTGCTGAGTAATCACTGAGATAACATGTGAAAAACAGATCATGAAAACTATTATTTGTTTTCTCTTTTCTCAAGTTCAAGAAAAGATAAAAGAACAGAAAGGACAGAAAATAAAGATGTGTGAAAAGTAAGTTATTAAATTTAAAATAAATATTGAGAGCTACTCAAAGAAATTTATTAAGACAGCTGAGGATTTTATGGCCAGAGACTGTGAGTTGGGGTAAATATGACTTCCTATTGCTTCCATACTCCTTTAACAGGGAATGCTGCACCACCAGACAACTCTCTACAATGGGACTGAATTTATAGCAATAAACTTGTGTAGAGGTTTACTGATATAATGCTGGCTAAAAATCTTTCTAGGCTAAATTCCATGTTTTCAGTAATGTATAAGTTTCCTCCCATTATATGTGCTCAGGTATTGTAACAAAGATTTAAGCGCTATACTGGAGGAGGGTTGAAAATGCTTCTATTTTCTTAAATCTTTGGAAAATTATCTTAAACTCTGTGGCACATACTGATCATTTGGAGACCAAACCCTTTAAAAATGAGAAGTTTGAAGAGGCTTGCATATGGGGAGGAAGAAGTTTAAAGAAATGCAATATAGGACCTCTAACTGTGCTTCTGTATAATCCATGCTCTGCTTTAGGGTGCAAGTAATGCTCTGATGTGAAGAAGAGCTTGCTTCTTTTACCTTTTCTCATTAAAAAGAGTTCCCAACAACAATACTACAAGACCAGGACAGGAGAACACTCCCGTGCTATATTTGAGTGTAGTGAATAGCTATAACCACAAAGACTGAATGGTATTTTGATGCTAGAACTTGAGCTTTTTTCAGATTTCAAATTTCACTTCTACAAATAGTTTAGCAGTTGCTTCATTATAAGGGTTCAGTAACACATATCAAGTATTTACAGGAAAAATGCAATAAAAATTTGTTTAATCTATTTTAAACAGGTACAGATGCAATAAAGCAATAACAATAAAAGGAACAGTAGATTTCAGAAAGTAGCATGAATAGTACAGTGTGACTATAAGGATTCCTCTTGACAGACCCTGCTCTCACACAGATCAATACCTCTGTATGAATTGTCATTGCATTGCATTTTAAACTAAGAGATTTTTATGCCCTCAACTTTCCTGGATCTACTTAATACAATATTAAGCAGAATATAAATTCACCACATGATTTCCATCATTTTTAATGTTTGGTCGTCTTATTTCAGGCATGCAGAATGGACAAATCAGGTTATCATCAGGATCAAAGGTTTTGTGACAGTAAGGAAAAACACATAGGTTGTTCACAGAAGCTAGAAGCTGGGGTGGTTTGCTAGTTAAAACCACAGCATTAAAATTTGTGTTAGGACTCAAAAATGACAGCATATGTACTTGATGGGAAGTGGTCACAGCAGCAATCATGTCAGAGTTCAAGGAACATCTGAATGAGGTTTATACTCACATGATTTAGTTTTAGGTAGTTCTGCAAGGAGTCAGGAGATGGACTTGATGATCCTTACAGGTCCCTTCCAACTTGGGAGATTCTGTGACAATACCAACTCACTTTTGATACAAACTGCTACAGAAGTGTTTGGTAAGGCCCAAATTATATTGTAAGCAACTGTCAAATTATCACACTGGCATGGTTGGTCCAACCACTGTTTCTAATCCAATTACAAATACTGGTGAAATAAATATGTAGTTTCTGAAGATGTTCCTGCAAGTCACAGTATCACAGAATGTGTAAGGTTAGAAGGGACCACAATGAGTCCAACTTCCCTGCTGAAGAAGAGCCATCCTAGAGCACATTGCAGGAATTGCATCCTGATGGTTCTTGAATATCTCCAGTGAGGGAGACTCCACAACATCACTGGTCAATCCGTTCCCAGATGTGGTCAGTTGTTGCCACTTCCTCAGATTCATTTGGAATTTCCTGTGCATCAGTTTCTACCTGTTTCATCACTAAGATGAGCCTGGAAATATCCTCTTGATCCCCTCCCTTCAGATACTCATAGACATTGATGAGGTTCCACCTCAGATGTCTCTTCTTGAGGTGAACAGGCCCAGCTCCTTCAGACTTTCTTCATAAGAAATGGTCCAGTCCTTTAATCATCTTCATTACCCCCACTGGATGCACTCACTCCAGGAGTTCCATGTCTCTTTTGTTCTGGGGGACCCAAAACTGGGCACAGCACTCCAGATGTGGCTTCAGCAGGGCTGATAGAGGGGCAGGATCAGCTCCCTTGACCTGCTAGCAGTGCTCTACCTGCTAGAGCTCAGTGGCTTTTGTAGAAACAAGGGCACATTCTGGCTCGTGGGCAGCTCGTTGTCCAACAACGGGACAAGAGCTGGATCCCCAGCTTATTTCCTGAAATATGGGATGTTTTATGCCTCCTAGCATTCTCATCTGGATATCTGGGCTTTACTGGTCTAATTCTTGAGGGTTAGAAATATACTGGTAGATATCCAGCCTCCCTCAGATCCAGTCCCAAATGAACCCTTGCAGCAATGAGTTCCACCAGCTAACCATGAATGGTATGAAGAAACATTTTCATATATCACTTTTCTTTCCAGTTTCTGGCAGGAAATAATTTTTTTTCCTTCTTTATTCTCTATTTCAGCCAGTTGATCTTTCTACTGAACAAGGTGATCCACCCAGACCCAGCAGCTGTGACTTGCTGTGATTCACATGGAGAGGAATGTGGTGATACATGGGATTTTTCACGAGGGTGAAGCCAATCCATGGGTTTGGGGGGCTGATCTGCACCATTCACCATGGCTTTATTTTCAGTCAAATTCTGCAGTAAAACTAGTAAAACTGTAAAACTAGTTTGCAGTTTGGAAGTGGATGAGTTAAGTGTCACTGAGGTATTTTTTTAAGTGTCACAGGTATTTTTAAAGTAATTGTCTGTATTCTTTTGATGAACTTTGCCTGAAGACTGTAAACATTCCTGCATAATAAGAGCCTCATTCAACAATTGTGTTGGAAAGAAAAAAAAAAGTAAAATCTTCATGGCTTGAAGGAAATGGTGTTTTTTCTTTTGTTTTTGTTTTTAAAAAAGTTTTTCTGGTGCACTGAATGTGATGATGCTTTGGTTGCTTTTTCAGTTTATAACAGTATGTGTCTACCACGCTTTCCCCAGTGACATTATGAAACAACTATGTTTTTGTGACACTAGGAAGTTATGACGTTTGCAAGGCAAAATTTGGATGCTTATAATGACGCTATCTGTTTTATTCTTATTTTTTTAAGATCAAATTGCCCTCTAAGGACTTTATTCACATTCTATATATTTGTTGAAAGTTGTTGTGAAATCTGGCTTAGTCAGTAGCATGGCCTGATTCAGTTGTTCTCCCCATCTCTAGCCAACTAATTTTATTAGTCTTTATTAAGTGACTACCAGTGTTATATTAACTTTTACGAGTTTCTACCACAAGATATACAACAGGTAAAATCATAGAGAATAGATTAATCCTGGAAAACACAACATATATGGCAAATGTTCACCCCGTACTTGAGAGGTTAGTTATGCATACTTTTATTCCACAGGCTTTTGTGTATAAAGTGTCCATTATGTGAGCAAATTTTTTCCAAAATATTTATGAAGGTTTTGCCCTTTTGTCATTATGGAACATTTGAAGAAGACGAGTCTGGAGTCTTTTTTTTTTTTCTTCCAGGGAATAGACAGTGATACAAAACAATTTTTCTTCAGTCTTACTCAGAAATTTTTTAAACAGTTCTGAGTAATAAGTGCAAAATCAAACAAAAATATTAAAAAGATTCTGAAAATGAAAAAGAAATATATTTTAAAAGAACAGGAAGTTACAGACAACACAAGACATTAACGGATTTTTAAAAATTAATTGTTGGTAGTTGCATAGACAAAACTTTTTCTCTATCTACTAATCCATGGAGGTATGAATAACCTTTTCCCAAATTTTATTACATTTATAGTAGTTTTGGCGTCGTACCACAACTGCTGTCAGCAAAGGCAGAAGCACACACAGCTGTCTCACTCCCAGAGATACCAGAGCTGCTACTCCACCTGATGTGACCCAGCTTTGCTCGGCAGGAATGATCTCTGCATGCCCACAAACTCCGCTATTGATTTCACCCGGCTCCTTTCCCAGCAATTTGACACTATGGAGTGCTGGCACTGCTGGAATCTTTCAACATGGAAGCTCTTCATCACCATGGTAAATAAGGAAGCTACAGTTTCCATAGCTGAAGTCTGTAGCATGTCAGTTTTAAATTATCTCAGTCCTGTAGTGACTGCTAAACTCCTCACCTTGAGCCTTACTGTACCTGCTGGATTCTGCTGCTGTTTCAAAAAAACACAGTGGTAGAGTCTCCTCTTCCATGCCATACTGTTGCTGACTTTCCATTGCAGACCCATTGATCCACCTGTTCTTAAGGATTTAAACGCACAGAAATGCTACATTTATCCACATTCTTGAGATGCTAAAATATATGTTGTATTTAGCCCTTTTATGTTAAACAAAGAGTAACCCTTAGGAAGACTTGGTAGTCCATCTTTCATTGGTTAGAGCTGATTTTCCCTCAATGAATTCAAAGTTCATTTGCTATTTTAAGGGAACCCAGTAAGATTTTATTCTGTGGGAGGGCAGTACAGTGGGGAAATAGTGAGGTTTGGCTTGCAGCCAGAATTAGCTAGAGAATTTCTGCATTTTGGCTGCACTTGCTGTAATAGCAGATTAGTCTATGCTGAGAGATTTATCAGGGCCTGCACAAAATTAGAAAACCAAATCTGCTCATGGTGAAAACTTCTCTACCATGTCAAAGCCCAGTTAGGTATCCTCTGTGCAAACCACCACAAACTGTTCCCCTCAGACATCTGATGACTGGATCATAGCAAAGCATCTGAGAAGTCATTTGTTTTGATCCCTTGGATGAGCTTTCATGAGCATACTGAAATGAAAACAAAGACAGAAAGAGAAAGAACAGAAAAGGTTAGAACTTCATTCTCTTCATTGTTTTTCCATAGCCTAGCAATTATTCAAGGGATAAATGATTGAATTTTAATATACATGGCAAAACATGTTTCCATTAATATTTGTGAATGAGCTACAATTATGAAACTGTTTTGCTGTCTCTGATTTTTTGCCAAACCTCTTCCAGGCGGACTATTTTTGTCATGGGAATTGGCCATAAACATTTTATGCTTAAGCATAAATTTAAGATAATTTATTCTGGTTTTATATCATTATATCTCTTTTTAGCTCATGGCATTTTCCTTATTTAAAACAGTACAAATCTCAGCAGAATCTGACTTAGCAAAGAGAACTATGGAGGTTCTATGGATAGTGAAAGTCAGACTTTTTTTACAAAAAAGCTGTCTGCCTATGTCAATACTATTGAAAAATGTTTTGTGCCACAATAGTGCATAAATATTAATTAAATGTTCGCCTGCTGTAAGGGATTTAAATCATCATTTCTGTAGCTTTTTTCCCCACTTTTCTCACACAGTTTGTATACTTGCATTTTTTACTGAGTAACCTTAAAAGAGTAAATGTATTTGCATATATAAGTCAATTTTAGAAATGAGAAATATGAGAAAGCTATTTCATGGAAACAGCATCAGGAAATTGTGGAGAAATAAATATTATATCTCGTCTCTGACCATGAGGTCATACTACACCCAGTTATGAAAAGTCATATTTATAAGCTCCTACCTCTGTGGTTTTGAAGGAGGGGGAGGGAATTCTCAGATTGCACGCTGCAAATCACAAAACCAAGGGATTCACTCTTATGGGAAGAAATTTGTGAGTTATATCAGTCTAAAGCTGCTCCTAAAACCAGAGTTACATTATTAAAATACATAAATAAATAAATACATAAATAAACAGAAAGCTGCCCAGGGACAGGAGGAAAAAGTTATTTGCACTGTAGCAAGAAATCCTCAGATCAAGGAGCCTCTTTTCAAAGTGTGATTGTGGAATGCAGCAGCTCCTCAAGAACTGTGGAAGATTCATGGCCAGTAGATTAATTTACTTTTCACCAATTCTAACTTATCTTATATCAGATTGTTTACAATTTCTCTGCCATCTACATGCATTAGCACCAGGTTAACGTGCAAACCATGCACTAAATTATGTCCTGGATAAGTCTCTCCTACTAAATACCACAGTCCTTGTCCCGACTTCCCTAGAATAACCTCTGAGCTTCACATCAACAAAAAAAAATAATTACTATCTTTGCCCAACCCAGGACCAGTAATTTCACTCCTAAATAGCTGCACAGCTGGAGACAGATGTGTTCTTCTCTCTGGGCAGACCCTGCAGGGTCTTCCACAAGGCCTTATATCATACTTGTCATTCGTTTATCAGGATCCAAATGTTGTACACTGAAAATGTGTGTAAAACATTCTCAGCATTTCAAACAATAACAAATCAGAATGGGGGAGGGGGAGAAAAGGCTGCAGGAAAAAATAGAAGTCTCCCAGCTGTGCAAACTTAAGTAGCTGGATTAGCAGAAAATGCACTCTAAAAGTTACATTTTTGCCATCTTCAGCAAAAGTTGATTCATGGAATATATTATCAAATTTTAAATTTGGCGCCAGACTAATGAAAAAATGTTTCAAATCTTCCTTTAGCATGCACAAAGACATTCAGACTATAATATTTTTTTCAGAAAAGTCTTGGAACTCTTTTTTTCCCCCCTCAATAAACTGGTACTTTCTGATGAAGACAAAGATCTCCGTATATATTTCATTTTTTCAGTTAAAGAAGATTCTTCTTTGAAACATATGTGTTAATGTTTGAGTCCAGTTTTTCCTTCTATCTTCATGTCCCTTTTAGGCAATCTGGGTTTTTTGTTCCTTAATCATATAAAAGATTGTATCATTTTTGCTACATTAAGAAAAAGAAAACTAAATAAACAATATCATTTAGGGAAATTATTTATTTCAAATAATTTTTGATGATACAATAAAAAGGAAAAAATTTAAAGGATAGCAAAAATAGAAAATCTAGATTAAAGGAATATAAAGGATATTCAATATCACAATCAATATGAATATTACAATCAATTATATGGCTACCGATATATAATTTATTAAAGATTAATGAACATAGTTGTATATCCTAAAAGGAATATAAAAACCTTTAAGCCTATTTAATGAGCCAGCTGATATTAAGCAAAACTTAAAACAATGTTCTGAGATCAAATATCATATGAATTTGATCCAATATGACATGTGCAACTCAAAATGAAAAAGAAACATAAAGTTAAGTAGTCTGGATAATTAATTTTATTTTTTTTAATTCAGAAATCAGTAGCATTCAATCAGAAAGTGTCAATCATGTCTAAATGAGGAAGAATTGCCCAATTTCACTATTTTTTTTTTCTGTTCTTTATAACTATTTGCTTTGTCTTCAGTCTTCCCTAGTCTCTGCAGGACAGTCCTGTATTACTTGGTTCATCATAACCCTTTCCACCTGACAGTGGCACCTCTCTTAACTCTCTTAAAATATCAGGGTGAAATCAAGTGGGAATACAATCTGGAGGGAAAAAAGTGAAACAGCCTATTAGCAAATGACCATGTTCAATTGGCTACTTTTTCTATACTCTGCTATTTGAGAAGTCTGAGCTCTTATCCTTGCTGAATGCGCTTTTTCATCCTGCAAGTGGGTCTGTTACTCTCTGTAGATCCATATTAATGAATAAAATCGCTGAGGGCTCACCCTGTGGCTCAAAGGACAAATGGTTTGGCAGGGTGATGTCCACAGAGCCAAGCCCACTGTGTCCTTGTCTCCCATGCAGGATGGCCTTGCCCAGGCTGCTGTTGGCAGCAGTCCCCCAGCACAAACCATCCCTGAGCTGAGCCTGTGAGACAGTGCTAGCTAGCGTGAGCCAAAACTGTCCAGAGGAAAACCTGCAATTATTGATCAGCAGTTTGGAGATGAACAGCAGAAGAACACAGAAACAAGATGATCCCATGCCCAATTCCTGTTAAGCTAGAGCAGACATAGTTACAGTGACTAAAATTGCCATTCTGCTTCATGAGATATATTTGTAATTTGTATAAGTGTATAGATGAGGCAAATGGACAAAATTTTTGTGAGCATTTTCAGATCTAATGTGCATGGTCTTACAATTTTTTAGTTCTAGACAATTCTTAAACATCACAATCACAAGGAAAACACAATTTTAACAGGCCATCATAGAACAACTAGAGTTAACAATGCAAGACAACAAGAAAAAGCTCCCATACTTTTAAGCTGATTGCTGAAATACAGTCATGGAAGCAATTCCTTTACTTTCTGCAATGAAATCTCCTAAAATAGTGAGCTGAGCCTGATGAAAATTAGATCAGCTACTATGTGAGGGTCTCACATTACATTTGCTGGGGAAATGCAATAAGCTTTCTTGGTCTACATCTCTTTAATGTGTCTGTGAATGGGAGGCTTCACAGTGACCACAGGGTTCAGAGTCCAGATTACATATCCTGAAGCAAGCAGGGAGTATCACATTCTGTATGAAACATTTTTCAGCTAATATGGCAGGCAATGATACTTTCAAAAGTTTCTAAGGGACTTAAAGGTGTAAGTTCCCTTTCCAGTCAGGACCCTGGAATGTATATAGGGTATAGTCACCAAAAAGCTGAGCACCATAACCCCCAGGGTTTGCATATCTCACTATCCCCAAGAGTAATCAGCAAGACTGAAGCTGCTGTCTCTGAACAGAGACTGAGAGGAGGACTGACTAAGCTAATGAGCAGATACTGCTGAAGTAATTTTTGAAGATTTGCCAGAAAAGAAGGCCCTGTGTAACTGGAATTCGTGCTATGAATTCCTTTGTGAACTAATATTTTTGCAGTCTTAGGCAAAAAAAAGGTGCGGTATTGTTGGTAAAAAGTAGTCATGGAGTGCCACTGTTCCCTTTTACCAAAACATCTGAATGTTAGAGAGCAAGATGTGGTAAGGTGGGGCTCAGAGCAGCTTGAGGAGATTACAGCCCACATATCCCATGTGAGTTCTTCAGCCATGAAGGTAATGATCCTCATAATCATAAACATATTTTCTCTCCTACACAAAGATTTAAGTATGCTACTGAAAGAAGAACAATTCTGTCAGACAATACAAAAATTCCAAAATATCCTTCAGAAGAGAAAGTCAACTTGTAATATCTAGTTAAGGCACATATGGCTGAGAATGGCAAGTTGTATGGCACATACCTGGGAAAGCAGAGAGGCATGGAGGAACTGTGGGAATAGTCCATGGGTGGAAGATGACATTGGCTGCCCAGATTCCCAGAGGGTGGAGTAAGCTGGGCTGGATGCTCAGCTAGGTTCCAGAAAGGTCTGGCAGTGTCTGCTTCAGCTCTTGAGTCACCTGCTAGCACAGAGAAAATGTGGGATGCACAGTAGCCCATGGGGTAGGGTCACGGGATTTGGCCTCCAAATGAGAGCCCAACTTAAACTGCTCATGGCAAATAAAGCAGATGGAAAAATGAATGTGCAAATCTTCCATGTTTTAAGTGCCTGGAAACGACCTTCACAACCACTGGGGTGAAGAAAACATCTTCATTCCTGCCTTTTCCATGTGGCATAATCCAGAATTTACCAATGGTAGGTTTCTACAGCGGGCTGAGCCACATGGTCCTGGCCACCCTTTGCTCCCACCCTTTCCACCACACTCACCTGAGCATTTCACTGGTGTTGTGTTGATCCTGGTCAGCATGCTGAGGGAAAAAAACACTTTTTTTCACATCCAACATTTTCTGTTGGATTTGTATGCTGAAATGATTCATCAGAGAGGTCAAACAAACTCAGAAAGGGAGAGGTCAGGACCCTGGCAAAGGTGGGATCTTAGAAAAGCTAAGGCAGGTTATGGTTGCACACCAGCCCATTGAGCCAGCAAGGAAACAGGTAGGGAATGCCTGCTGTAAACATTAAGGCATCAGGCTACTGAGCAAGTGTACTTTAGCCATCACTAAAGTACCTCTCAAGAGGAGATATTTAAGCATTTTATGGAACTTTACTAGAAGAGATTAGATTTCAGGCAACTTAAGAATTCAGTAATGCCTATATTAATGTTTATCTGAATTTATGTTTGGATGACAGTTTTTGCAGCATTTAAATAACATTTGGTTTCCTGTATCAATCTGAGGTTTCTAACTCATGATATCAAAGGAACTTTTGAAAATATTATGGAAATTCTTAATTACCCTGGGTATCTTTGAGAATTTTAGCCATTCTATTTCCAAACCATTCAAGGCTAATTGTAAAGGCTAAAATAAAGTCTATGTTCTGCAAGAGACTCCTGATGACAAGTGCCATATATTACTAAGCACCATGTTATCTACTCTCAGCTAGAGCCTTTTTGAAAAATAGATTGTAATTGAGTGTTGTAAATTCTGTTTTGTGATAACTAATCTTACTATAGTGCTAGAATAAGTGGCTGAAAAATACATGCCTATGAACAATTTTTAATTTTATAACTTTTATTGCTTACTTTATTAACTTAGCTTCAGAAAATCTTGTTTGTCAGTTCTTAAGAAAGACATAAAATCCATAATGTCTTATTCTCCATAAGGCACTTTTATCCAAACCTTGATTAGATTTCTCTCACTTTCTGAGTGAGGCCCTAAGAACCATGCAGCAAATCCAACAGTCTGCCATTCTCATACATTTGCTTGTTCTTCAGAGCTTTGTGAAGAAGTCTAAAATACAATTATAGCAGTTGTAGCAAAAAAAATCTGTTAGTCAAAAGGACAATTGGAAATAGAAAAGGTAGAAAACTCTCAGAAGCTATATGAAAGCAAAACTCACAATAGAAGAATGCAAGAATACAGATATGCAAGGACAAGAAACAATAAGGCTGTGTTTTTAAGCTGTGTAGAGATAGGCCTTAGAAAATATGTTAAGCAAGATAATAGGGAAATATAAGTTTAACAATGAGGCTTTATCCATTGTTTTTAGGCTAACAGCAAGCAAGCATTGTCAAAAGCAAGGTGTACGTGTAACTTTAGTAATTGGCAAAAATAAAAAGCAAAAGCCTGTAAGCTTTTAACAGTGTCTTATTGGCTAGAAATCTTTTAAAAAGCCCTTGTAAGGAAGAGGATATTGGCTGTTGCTGTTATGGCAAGAGCTTTCACCATCTCCCATGTCTCACCCTGCAATGAGGCTGATGAGCTGAAATAAAAGCTGTAAGACCTCTGTACCTGCATCCTCGTCCCATTATTACTGTAAAGATCCAACAGAAGAGAGGATCACATCTTTGTGCATTTTCATGCATTGTATTTTATTATTAATAATATCTTCCTGTGAATGTCTGATCTCTGATAAATAAGAACAAAATCTAAATATCAGGTACAAAATAAATATAAGAGGAAGGCTAAATTCTCAAAATCTATTTCAACAGAATTAAAACAGAAAATTTCATGGGAACCAAGAGGAAAAAGAGTATACAGGCATTCTAATCAGATTTTCTATTACCTATAATTATAAAACCTACATTAATAATCACCTATTAAAACTGTTAACTTACACCATGTGTAGCTTTTCATAAAACAGAAAGAGTAAGATTAGAAATAATCAAATTTTAAACTTTTCCATTGCCAGTACAACCCAAGGGATTAAAATCCGGGTTTTTTACATCTTTCCATTATTTTAAAAGATGCAAAAATTTTCATTGACATAATTGCTTGCTGTTGGATAAATTCTGAATCCAGGTTTTCTTTCTATGCACACAGCACTGTATGATGAAGGAAAGCTTCATTTTTCTCTGCTGCAATGAGATGACAGTGTCAAAATTCTAGGTGATGCCAGCCAAACATAGTAACACTGCTCCAAAATGCACCAATTGCAATCTAGATCAAGGACCAAAGCTTTTAGTCATATACATGGCATCTCAAAAATTAGTAAGCAAAGCAATATACAGTAGTACAAAAATACAAGCCCAGGCAATTCTGTTGTCATGCAGACATTGATGCCTTTGGACAAGGTCAATTTGAGCTGATACAGGTGGACAAACACTGGTGTTCAACAGTCCCAAAATGGCAGTAAAACTTGAACAAAGGAGGACAGGGAAGCCCTAAAGCCTGTATTACATGTGCAGTTCTTCAGGGAGAAGAGCTGTTTTTCTACTTGAACTCGAACTCGTTCTACTCTTGAACATTATGCTGCATACACTGTCTGGAGAAGGCACAGCTCAGCCTAGCACAGATCCATTGCCCAGAGAGACACAGCTTTTTCCGTGTGATTTTTACCTATCTTCCAGGGAATTCAGAAAGAAGAAAGCAAAATGTAGAGCTCAGTACCATCACATTGTGTTCTGATCTTTCCAGCAGTATACTGAGTCCATAAACCAATTTGTTTTGCTCAGCGACTCTTTGCTTTTTTGAAATAGATGGAGTGAAAAAGGCTAACATCCTTTCCAGAGACCAGTCTGTATCCCAAGAACAAACATTTTCTTTATTTATGCAAATAAAGCACAGGAGAAACAAGTATCACATGAAAAGACATGCTGAGAACAAATGTTAACAAATATGTTAACATTTAGATATTCATATGTTAACAAACAGACATCTAAAAATATTTTCCAATGATAATGTGTGAAGAGGAAAATGCTTAGATATCAAAGGGATGTGCCTGGTAGAGTCACCAATGTATTGAATGTGAATTCAATGTGCATTATAGTTCACCAGTGTAAACAGGATTAGAGTTGGTAAAGTTAGAAAGAAAATTAAGAGAATTATGATTTTTGGGGCATCTATATTCTTGACAAAGGACTTTTGGGTGCTCTTACCCTACTTTTTGTTGTGAGGAAGATGAAACAAATATGTATAGCTAGAAACCAATGTAAGAACTAAATCATTTTGGGGATATCATCTCACTAATATTTTAATTGAATCCAGAGTCTGTCATCTTGCTCCAAGTTAGTTTAAGATAGTTCTCTTTCTCTTGACCTTTTAGATGAGGTCTACACTTACATCTACCTTTCTTTTTGTTCTGAAAATAAGTGGAGAAATGGTAGCAGTGAGTATTCTGATCCAGCAAGTCCACTACGACTTTGGAGAACAGCTTCTGAAGTGAACAATTGCAGATGGCTCTGAGTGTGCATAAGCCCCAGACTGCTCTGTTTTTAGTGACACTCAATATCCCAATGGAGCTATACAGTAAAGAATATTACTATAATCAACAACATGTATTTCTGTTTGGTTTATTCACTTTTATGTCATGAGGAGAATAAAGATCAACACAATTACAATGTCTGTTTAGGCATTTATTTCAGTTCTCCCTGCACCTTGCATTAACATGTAAAATTCTGCAAAGACTGCTACAGTGCAATGCATCATCCCACTAAGTCACAAATTAGAGAAAATTCCTCTCAAATTTAGTGAGTCATCAGCTCTGCCCATTATATTGATCAGACTTTTTCACAATATCTAGAAAGTTCTGAGAACATGAGCAGTAATATTTCATAGGCTGGAGAAAGTCAGTTGAAGGGAATAAACAAAAAAGTAGCTTGTGCAAATAATTTTCTTTGTTTATGACCAAAGGAGTTCTTTAGTATTAAAAATTAGTACCTTGAATTGAAGTGATCAAATTAGAAAAAAGATACAATTTTCTAATGAAGGAATATTCTTTTAATTAATAAATATATCCAATGATATGCGTTTGCATACTTGCATTTGTATATGCAAGTAACAAATATGCACAAACAGGTCTGTCTGTTACCTGACCCCTCATTAATATTAAGGTATTTATCCTCTTAATTCTCCTTTGATACTAGTAAATGTTGTTATTATTGTATTACAAATGAGAACAGAAAGAGGCAAACATATCTGTGAAAATTTTTATCACAAAAAGAAATGTATGGCAGATAAGAATTCAAAAACAAACCAACAACACTGTTTTTGCAATGCTTAATAGATCTGAATGTCAAAAGGTCTCACAAAGCCTAATTAATTTACTTGTCCTTTGTTAATGCATGACAAATTCATGAAGATATGGAATACTTGTTTTCCAAAGTTTCATTGTGAATCAATGATAGAAGCAGGGAAGCAATTCAGAACTTTTAAGTCCATCTCATTTTCTTGCATCAAGGAAACTTCTGACTCTGGCTTTATGCCCTTTAAACTGTAGCTGAAGTTTTAATAATTTATATGATATGAACTGGATAAGTGACTTCAAATATTAGTCTCTAGCCTTTCCAAAATTAATTGACTAAATTGCTTTGATAGTCGGCTGACAGTCACTCCTTTCTTTTCTTTACTGTCCAGAAAGAAATGGGAAGAAAAGACATATGTATTGGAATATAGCCAAGAGTTAAAGTGTGTCTGATATGAAAATGACACAATTTCCTATTCCAAAATCTATCCAAAAATTTCTAGTAATTTGAAGATCTATATCTTTATGCATAAGCAAAGGTTAAATAAGGTTAAAATTTTACTAGCTGGGCTCTATTTATACTGTAGCAGACTCTTCAATATATCTAGCATACAGTCTTGACCTTGGAAGAGACTGAGAATGCAAGTGCTGTCAGTAATTCTTATACAAAACTGAGTCAGCATCAAAAATGTCAGCAGAACACTTTCAGTTTTAATTTAATTCTCTCAACATTTTTGTTGGGAATGTGTGTACATTTCAACGTTGGGCTGCCAAAGTTAAGGAATTCCCAGCTCTGCACAGATGATTGCACTGTATGGTTAACCACTTCACTGCATCTCTGGAGCACTGCATAAAGCTGGGGAGCAGCCACCTTTTCACAGAAGTAGGACCCTCAGAGCTGCAGTGAACCAAAGATAAAAATACTCAGAAGTACTCCTGACAGGACATTAGTCAGAAGATGGTGCTATTATAACAGAACTTTTAAGGCAGCTGAGTCTCTATGGGAAAATTCAAGAGAAAGTAAACCCTAAGTGTAAATTAAAAACTGATTTCAATGTGAGCTGATGCTCTGCATCTCACTGAATACACCTCACAGAAATGTACTCACTAGGACACCCTTTAATTCTATCTCTTGTCTTGCTTGCATCAAGGGGGAAATGCACAGAAAAACACACTTTAAATTGCCATTCACAAATTTTTGCACACTCATTTGGATCTTAGCTCATTTCAGTGACCCTCAAATGACCAAGAACATTTTTATGTATTTCTACCCCACATAGTGTGTTTTCATGTCAATATATTGGTTCTGACTGAGTTGCTGCTGGCATTGCAAAAAACCTGGAAATAGGCAGTAATATAATTTCATGGCCTCTGGATCATTATTAGCTCAAATATCTGTTTTGTATAGAAATAGATTTGAAAGCTTTCATAGAGAAATAGATTTCATATAGAAATAGCTTTGAAAGCACTTCCTTTTGTCTTTATAAATGGAGGTTGCACAACTCTTCATAAACAGAATACTACATTTTCTGCAATGTGAAAAGATTGCATTGTGACTGTGAAGGAGAAAAAGCTGATGTTGGTGGGAAAATGAGGAAACAAACATAATTACTAAAACATCTGGTGGCAAGTAAATGAGCATAGTAATTACCTACACAACAAATGGGTGATTAGAAATGCATGAAATTAGAGCAGTCCACAGGAAAGTTAATTGTTATAATTGATGTGATGAGTGATATGGCTTCTGTAGTCTTTAGGCAATCATGAAAACGAGATTATAAAGGCAGAACCACTAAGTAGAAGAGACCACAGATGAGTTTTACATCTGACAGAGATCTCTTCCTTGCTAGAAAAGCCATAGTGCTGTTCTTAATATCTAGAATATAATGAATATACATGTCCAAGAAGAAAACCAAGCTGGGGACAGGTGTTCTCATCATGATCCAAATGCATTAATGGAAGAGTTTACCATTCCTGGCTGCACTCTAGTGCCCTTCTGAAGAACATTACTGTATTGAGTAAACTTCTAGTGGAACAATCTGTTAAAAAAAATTGCAAAAATCACATATGTGAGATGAAACAGCTTGATAGCCTGGCATTGCTTGGAAATTCCAGGAGATTGCTCTCCTGGATGGCTGATAGGCCTTAGTGCTTAGAGTCAGGGCAGTGCCATGTAACTAATGACTGTAAGGAGAATGACATAAGAGCTGTATATCATGTTTAGTTACTGAATTAAAACAATTTAAATACGTACATTTCACATTATTTCTGTCTTAACAATTATAATTTGTCTCATTTCTTACATCTTTTTTCAACAGCAAAGGTCAGCTAAGGGAAAAGATTCAGAGGAATGAGAGGAAAACATTGTAGGAAATATTTTGCAAATAGCTATTCTTAGCTATTATTAGTTACTTAGCTGTTCTAGAGTAAATCCAGAGGAACACTGCTGCTTCTACTGCAGTGTGTATTTACATCATGGGAAAAACCAAGAGAAAGGGAAAAGAGACAGTCAGTGGAAATGGGCTGTAACATGATTGAAGAGAGGGGTCAAATTCTTTCCTGCCAAAAATGAGCAAACCTCTGTGAAAATGTCAGTGAAGCTTCACTCAGAAATGTCAGGAGAAATTTTAGACAGAGTGGGAATTTCACAATGAATAAGTTTCAGCTTTTTTGAAATACAGCCATATCTTTAAGCACTTTTATGATTAAATGCAAGCATTTTCAGCGGGCTCTACTGTGCACCATTCTATGAGACACTTCTCCTGTTTCCTTGCCGGACAGCCCCTGTGTCTGCACTGTGTTAGAGAAGGGAACCCTGCAGCTTCCAGTCTCCTTCCCACAAATGTGGGCTGCTGGCTCCTCACAGCGCTTCTGTGCCCTGCAGCCACAGCCCCTGCCAGGCTGATGGGGCTCCTGCCAGGTGTCAGCCCAGTCCTGGCTTCTCTGCCCCCATGGCCACTTCTACAGGGCTGGTGTGAGCTCTGCAGGGCTGCAAGGATCTTTTTAAAAAACTGCTTTCATGATTGTTTTTAAAACTTCTAATTAAAGTGTGGGAATGTCCACATTCAGTTCAATTCTGAAGCATGAAATTATTTTCCCATAATTTTAAGTTATCTTCAGCCATATTTTGTTGTAGGTGAGTGAAAGAGTAAAAGCATCAGGCGTTATTTATAAGGACAAGAAATCTGAGAATTAAGGGGTTAATTGTATTCTGGCATGAATACCATTCTCATGACCTCACTGTCCAATATGGGTAAACAGAAAGAATCAGAAATATGTTTACAAGTATTTCAAGGGCACTATTAATTTTGATAGATTTTGTATGTACACCAATACATCTGAGAATATTGATCTGGTTCTTGGATACATGTCCTGAGGTACACAATGTAGGTCCTGCTAATTAGCAACTTTTAAATTTTCACTAAATTAGTAGATTTCAAAACATGAAATATTTTCAGGCTCAGGAGTTTGCTAAAAATGGTTTCTTTTACAGGAAATAGAATTAGCCATATTAATTCAATTTTCAAAGATGAAACCAATTAGGGAGTTTTGTTTCTTGCTAAATGCACAAATCCTTTTCACAGAGAGGTTTTATGGAATCCTATGCACTTACCTATGTATTTTTGTCCACAAGAATTCATACCAAGACAGCAAACCAAGAAAAATCCAAATGCATGCAAAAATTAAAGAAAGAATAAGCAAAAAGATTTCTCAAAGTTTCACATCCCAGTTAAACAAGTAACTGACTTGGCAGGTCTTGTCTTTGTTCTGTCCCTGCAGCACAGTCTAGGAAAGAGCACTCCCGGTGGGAGCTGTTAGTCTTGAATAATAAAACAGATAACATGCAGAGAAGGCTGAAAAGAGCCATTGCAGAGGTTAAGGAAGAAACACTAATTTTGGAAAGGAATCCCAGTGGTGGATGTAAAATTTGCCCGAATAAAAGGGAACACATGTTCTTGTGGCAAAGCAGTTTGGCAACCAAGAAAATAACCAGGCATGAAGAGCCTTATTTTCCAATTAGATCAGTTTAGGGAGTTTGATATATGTACTGTGTTTCTCCATCATGTCTTGTCCAACTTTTGGTCTCCCTGCAGCTCCAGGTTCAAGCCTGGACTTCTCTGTCAAAGAATTTATAGGGACAGAGATGCCAGAAAGATCCCCCACAAAGTTTTCTCCTTTCAATTTAGTCAAAGACTTTTCCCATTTCCACAAGTGTTTCTGCTCATAAGTCAGCTGGAAACCCAGAAGAGACCAGGACAAATTATACAGAGAAGATCTTCTCCCATATCTCTGCTTCTCTTATTCTCTGAGAGCTGTTCCCTAGAAAATATGTTTGTCTCACATCTCCAGCCAACATCTGGCCTGAGAACCCCTGCTATACAGATATGAACACAGTCCCAGTCTTAACACATTGCTGAACTTCCCACTGAGGAGGAGGAAAATGTAAGAAAAGGGAGGGATGTAACACTGCCTTCAACTCTACTGGTACAGATTTATGATCCTGTTGAAAAGGTGCTCCAAGATCTGCTGCAAGATAATCTTTGTTGGGTCCCTAGAAGTAGCTTTCAAATACAACCACTCCCACATTGGAGAGGTGTGGTCTACATTCTGCACACAAAAAAACATGAAAATAGAGAAATATTTTGTAAATGTAAAGCATAGGTCTGGGTAACCCCTAAGACTGCCTATCTTTCCTTAAAGTTATGAGCTGCATGGACAGAAATGCCAAGTGTATTCATCACTCCCCAAAAGTGCAACAGGGTTTAGAGCACTGGGACACTGAAGGCCTAATTGTTCTCCCTATACTGCCTCTCATCTGCTCTTCTCTTTGTCAACTGTCTCCACTTTTCTGTACATGTAAAGCTTAGCAATACTAATAACATATACTTCTATTGTAAAGCATTAACATCTGCTAAAGCAATGAAAATATTCATTCATATTAATAAGAATAATAGGTGGTGCCTATTGGAAGCAAAAATATACAGGAAGAGAACAGAAAGCATTTAGCTGGAAATAGAGCAGTTGGGAGAAGTGTCTGTGTCATGTGTTGTAAATGTGGAAAACAGAATACAAAAGGCCCATTTAATTCACATGAGATTCATGACCCCTCGTATACCACGTTTGGTGCTGATTTATTTGAATTAAGATGGCAAGAAAACGTCCTCTCACTGTTTTTTGTTGCATTTTTTAGTTTAGTTTTCTTTTGTTTTTAATCAAGCTCTTGCTCAAGCTCTGTGAGTAAGAATTCAGTAACACATTGTAAATCACATTTTGCAAGTTCTGTGACTTCAGATGAGATAGTAAAAGATAATGCCGTATAATTCACATGTGGCTGGTTTGTCATTCAGGCACCACATGTCAAATTCTCCCTCTGCACAGCTGAATGTGTGAGCAAAAAAACCAGTAGAGACTGCAAATAACATAATTTTAAGGCAATTTTCCTGGTAATTAGAATTTTTTGTTATTGCTGAAACAATTCAAAATAACATAATTTTAAGGCAATTTTCCTGGTAATTAGAATTTTTTGTTATTGCTGAAACAATTCAGAGTCTTATGAGTACAAGCCTAAGCCAATTTTTAACAATCTTTGACTCAAATTCAATTTATCATGAAACTTTTCCAAATGAGGAATTGACAAAAAGGCCCAAAAAACAACAATCAACCAAAACAAAACAGAAGTACCATCTGCTATCAAACCTTTCCCCAGTAAAGGTAGAGAAACTTATGTTCCAAAGCAAGAGTTGATATCTCATTATGAGAACAGAAGGTTTCTCAAAGCTTCACATATGAAATAAACATCTGAGTAAAACTTTTTCAACAGTGTGATGTTATTTTTAAGGTGTCAGCGATTGTCACTGGCTACAGTTGCTCAAACAAGGTCTAGCCAGAGTCACTGTCCTAAATCTACTCTGTAGTCTTTGGAGAGAAATAGGTGAATTGCAATCCAAAAAAGCAACTTTTCAATGTTGTCCCTAAGAGAGTCTCCCTTAAAGTGTCTCCAGCATAGGTGTAACTCACACCACTCATGGATCTACCATTTACCAAAATGAGGCCTCAAATGGTCTGACAACTGACTCACATCATAATGTAAATACTAAGCATTTTTTTATGGTTTTATACATCCCAGTATGCAAAACAAACAGCTGCACCCTCATCTACAGCAAGAAAGGCCTGGTTTCTTATTCTTGAAAATGGCCAAGCTCCTCGTGTGGCTTCGTTTTCACTGCCTACCTAATCACTCACACCAATGCATGTTTATCTAAACAGGCCTGTGCAGAAGGAGGAGCCATGGCACTGTTAAGGACGAGCAGCCTTTCAGGCAGAGGCACAGTGGAACAAAGTATGGTCATAGTTTTGTTTGAAGACATCGACACCAGTGGCTCCCCGAGATCCCTCCAGCTGGGTTTTGCACTGATCCGACTTATTGCTATGTTGTCAGCTACCAGACAGCTTTGTAATATTAATTCTGGGTTTCTTGGGGCTTTCAGCCCTTGAGGATGTCAAAACCTTAAACAACTTGGTAAAGAACAAAGCTCTTGTTTCCTAAATGATAATGGAATAGTCTTCACAACCAGAGAAATGGATATAGGGATAAGGGTAAATTTTCATATCATTATGTACACATTGCATTGACTATGTGTGTATATATTATGCATAAATATATATAAAATAACAGGTGTTTGATAGGATGAAGGAAAAAACCAAAAAGTCTTGCATTAGTTGGTGCTACTGAAGAAGAGCTTATCTCAACAGGTTTGCATGAAAACATGCCTACATTTTCTTCTCCAAAGCATGAAGAAATTTGGTGCCACTATCCTTTATTGCAAACAGAATGACCAGTTATGGATTTATAAGACATTTTAAAAAACATTCCTCCTTTCTAGTGCATTTTGAATAGAGTACTAGCACTTGGATTTGAAGGTATGATTTTTATTAGTAATGTAGATGGTTCACCATCTGCTGTTTAAGAAGTAGCAAAATAAAAGCAATTTTGCAAAATGTCTACTAAAAATTAACTATAACAAAATCTATCTGTAACCATTGATGATGTCCTGCTTTTCCCTTTAAAAGGAAACATCAAGTCAGTGTCATTTTGTCATGGGTCTAAGAAGCAAAGTCACAGCAGAGGAAAACATTATTACAGGTTTATTATGTCTCAAAATATAGAAATATATTCCAACAGTATATTTTAAAGAATAATATAACAATAATCTTCAGCTTCTCAGTCTCAAAATGGTACACCATTATTTAAAAATATATTACTTAATGTACCCAAAATTTACTATCCATCAAATTCCATTTCGAATAAATTGAGTTCAAAAAAGCATATCCACCCAATTTGTACAAAAAAACAGTAATTTTTTGAAGTCAACAAAGGAGTTTAATTTTTCTAAAATGGTGATTCAGATGCAGACCTTTTTTCCTATACATTCTTGTTCATGAACTGCAACTAAATGTAGATATGTAGGTAATGTCAGCATAAAATACAGATGGGAGTGTATATTAAGGGGAAAGAGCTCCCAAGGCTGAAATCAGAACTGCTAATTTTTTTTAATTAAGTGTATGCATAGAAAGGATTTATGTATTACTTCAATAGGAAGATAAAATAAATTAGTTTCTGCAAAAATGACAGATCCCTATTTACATGCATACACACAATCACACACATGCTGATTTTATCAGTCTGCAATCATCTGAGTTTTCTGAGATATGTTTTAAATAACCAGAGAACTCAGAGTTTACATGAATAGACTGTCTAAGAAGAAACTTATAAATCCTATCCATTTTTAGCAGCTCTTTGAGAATGGTTTAAAGGAAGCATTTTTAATGAAGGCAGTTCATGATAAAAGCATATGCTATAATTAGCCATGTAATAGACAAACATTTCTAATTCCCCATTTTCATAACACTAAAACAAAGGGGTGCCCAAAGACATTAAGTGTAATTAACCCAAACTTGTGTGTAGTGGTGATGGGAATGGTAATTTGTTGTTGGTTGTGTAATTCACAGCCAAAAGATTTAACTTGAGGCCAAAATTTAGTGGGATTCAAAAGTTATTTATATGGATTTAAGAACTATTAAAGTTACAATAGTTAATGCTAAATAAAAGGAAAAGTATCCCATATTAAGTCTCATTATTTAAACCAATCCCCGCCTGATAGAAAAGCAGATGGGACTGCAAGTAGGCTGCATTACTCAACATCTTCTTATGAAAGGTGTTTTTTGTCTTTTCCTGAAAACAGCCACCACCAGGGATAAAACTTTTGATTAAACAAGTGACAACTGCTGCACCCCCTGTCCCTTTCCTTGCACACTCATAAAACACCTCCAGAAGTGGGAGCTAAATAAAGCAAAGCCCCTCCATACCCTGTATTGTGTATACTTCGTGTATATAGTAACTTGTGTATGTAATGGGAAGGCTTGTGTGAGGTTTATTGTTTGATTTTGGCTTGTTTTACATTATTATAAAAATACCTGTCAGAGCAGTGTCATAGATAATAGACTGGTACGATTGGAGATAAGAATGTTGTAGTTCAATCTTTAGTGTTAACTTGGAAAGTCATAGATAGAGGCAAGAGTCTGTCTACATGGAATTTGTGAAGCCTGGAGCCTTTTGCAAACTCTGCAGGTCCAAGCCAAAAAGTAACATACTCCTCCAGTTACACTCATCATGTTAAAGAAAATAGTTATAACAATTATGTGCAATTTTTTCACTTCTATTTTTTATCTGCTATTTATTTACTTAAGCACTGTTCAACATTTCACTTTTTCTAATGGAGCAGAACTTCTAAAAGAAAAAATATGTTTAGCTGAGCAGTTTTGTTTAGTTTTTTTTTCTTCCTGTGCCTTTTTCTAAATAAATATCTTGCCACAGTTTTCATTGGCATGATATAACCAAATGCATTTTATTTCCTCTAACAATGCAAAGCAGTTATGGAAGTTCTGGAGTTTCTAGTTTAAAAAATTCTATAAAAAAAGACTTTACTTTACAATATTGAAATGGGATGAAGCAGATTTCAGTATGGTCAATTGAAAAATTAATTTGTGAACTTCTACTGCATAGTGAGGTGACCCATTAAATAAACGATTCTGAAATTTTGCTCATACAAAAGAAACTATATACTTTTAAATAAATAAATGCTACTATGTACATTATACTGTACAATTAAATGAGAGATGACATGAAATGGAATAAATTTAGCCCTGCCTTTTCATCAGCAATGCTCATATCTTGACTTTATTACAATTTTGAATAAAACCCTCTGCTTTAGATTATTTTTTTTTTTTTAGTGGCAGCCACATGAACGTACCACCATATTCCTGTATTTTTTTAAAATAACATTGGAGCTGTCATCAAAGTAGAGCACGGAGATTGCATTCAGTTTTGTTGGTGCACAGCATGGCTTTGGTACATGATCAGGGAACATCAAGTGAACCTGAAAGACAGATAAATACATAGCTCATATATCAAACAGAGAGGTGCAAGGACAATGTCAGTGTAAAACATGTCTTTGCAATTCAGCAACGGCTGTGGTCACAAATTTTCCTCGGTTAGCAACTTTAAAGTACAGCTTACCTCCAGCACATTTTTCTGATTTCAATTGCACGGGCAGAGTTATACAATAAAAGCAGATGGAGAGATAAATGAGAAGCGGCCAAGACAGAAAGTTGGTTTTCAGATGAAATTTAGAGAATTGGAGTTAGGCAGCTGCTCAGGAAAACATTTAAGCATATTGTCCTTACCATCTTTGCTGAGGTCAGGGCATAACATGGAGCAAAGGCTCAGTCCCCAGGTCTCACCAGGACCCCAGCATGTGCTAAAATGCTTTCCTGTGTTGGGGGCTCAGTGTGGAGGAAAATCTATTGCAGACAGCAAAGATTGTGCAGGCAAAGCCTCATAACAAAACTATTTTCAGCCTGTGGAATGGTAAGGTGTGGGGTTTCATACAGTATTTTAAGGTCTTATCTAGGTATCATGAGATCCAATTCTACTTCCATTGAAATAAAAATCAGTTCATAAGGTGGGTGCCAGCTGGACAGAATATTTGGGGCAGAGACTGAGGCAGAGAAGTCTTTATGTTCACCAGGCTGAAATACATCAATGAAAGGTTAAAGCAAAAGAAAAGAGTTTTGAAAAGTGTCCCAGAACAAGCAAGACCTAGTGGAAATTAAATGGGGGAAATACAAGTTCTTTGTACTTGAAAGACGGTTGGATGTAATATTCTACACATGCTGAAGACTTGGAAGCTGGGGAGGCCAGAGAAGAGGGAGTTGTAATAGAGAGGGCAGGAGATTATTAAGGCATGGATGAAGACTTCAGCAGTAATAGGTTTTGTTTGTGTGTTAAGTCTTTGTAAATCTGTTAGAGCCATCTGCCTTGCAATGATATAAACCCAGAGCCTCTGCCAGACAACAGAGAACAGTCTATCAGGAAACGATTTTTACATAACAGTTACCATGAGAAGGTCTTTTGAAATGTGAATAATAAATGCTGAAGTAGCTGTTTTGTAACAGTTTAGACACATATTTAAAAACTATTTAACAAATGAATGGCAAAGCATTGGAGAAAAAAATGATTGTGCCTGACCTGGAAAGATGTTTGTTCAGTCATAAATCCTGTTCAATCATAAATCCAGCCCCTGCCACCCCGATGGAAGATCTGTGGCCCCACAGTACCCCCATGGAAGTGATGTTCACAGCCTTGTCAGATGTTTACCCCAAATTCAGTGGAAGCCAACCTGAGGACCCACTACCTTGCATGACCAGGAAATCAATGCTACCCTTGTGCCTGTTCTGAGGATGATGCAGGAGGTGAGAAGAAAGTTTATACTGCTCATTAAATGCACCCTGTCTATTATTTGTATGCATCTTTATTGTCTGTTTGCCTGAGCTCAGTTGCAGAAAAACAAGAGAGAGAGAGAGAGTGAGGTACTGGCCCGTATTTCTCCTATTCTTCTTAAAAAGAAAATAAAAGAGAATCAGCAAAGTTTGGAGGGGTACCAAGGAACAATCGCTTCCCAACCCAAAGAGCAGGCTTTTTCAGAATGGTGTAATCAGTATGGCCAGGAGGTGACTGCATTTGGATTAGGGTGGAGCGTATGAATAATTGCTTCCCAAGCCATCCCCATATGCACACCTTGTGTAAATCTGAATTTTGTATAATTTAAACCAGAAAGCATTCAACTACTGTTATCTCATCTAATTTATGTACAGCTAAAATTTAATTGGCCTCATGATTTTTTGGCTGCATTGAATGCATGTACAGTACATGCAAAGGGAGACACACAATTCCAAAATGGCCATAAAAAGAGGAAAAATTAAGTATCCAATTTAAAAAATAGGACAAACTACACACATTTCTTAACAATGGGAAAACAACCATTTCTGGACAGGAAAAACACACAAGAGAAAGTAGCACTGAGCCAACTCTTATTTAACAGTCCATAATTGCAAGAGGGAACTCTAACCTGGGGATCTCAGTGATATTGGCAACTTTTCTGGACAACGTTTGCATAATACTGAACTGTTGCTTTGCTGACCTACTTCTTTTCAGCTCAGGACTGCAGATATGCTGTTCTTCATTGTCTTCTATGAGCATTGCTATATTCCTTGCCAACTGGCATTTTCTGTTCCCTTTCACCTGAACTCCTTAACACGCTTCTACTTATTTTCAGCCTCTGACATTTTCCCTTTTTCTGTAAATCTTCCTGACTAGAATCCTAGTATAGAGGAAGAATGTTGCATTGGTGACTGGACTTGGAGAAGGTAAGTTAATGAAAAACTGAATGGAAAGGAAAAGGTCTCAGCACATGCTGAGTTTTTGAAAATGTCCCTCTCATAGAAATACTTGGCAATTTTCACAAACAGAACTCCTTTTCTGTAAGAAAGAAATAAAATTTTATTTTTGTTGGTTTGCTTGCTTGCTTTGGGGTTGTTTTTTGGTGTGGGGGTTTAAATTTGAGGGGGTGTGTTTGGGCCGGCATCCCAGGTAGTAACTCCACTCATTTCTCAAGAGGGAAGGGTTTTTCAGGCTCAGATTTTAATGTGAAAATAGAAGAAAAATATCATTATTCTTAGACAGGCTCATCAGCATAATCTGATGGTCAGGATACCTTACCATTATCAGTTTAAATCAAATGGAACCTTAAATCCATGTTCCTCTAATCTCAGTTGAGTGCCTAGACCTTTCCAGAAACTAACTGGGGATGACAACCCTTTCCTGTTCTCATTTCGTACTGTGACTGCCTCCTTGTGTATTATCTCTCATTCCTCTCCTTCTCAATCATTCTGCTAATACCAGTGCTATTCAGAGCCAGTTATCCAGCTGGCACAGGTGAAAATTCAGTTTTTGACCAGACTGACCAGACTCTGGCCTCACGGCATTTCATTTAGTCATAGTCTAAAGGTCATGATTTCTGAACGCTGCTGGGGTAGAGGAGGCCTAGCCAGCTGCCTCAACTAAGATCATCTTTTTGGCTGCTCCAGCTGAGGCACAGGACTAACATAAGAATTAGCAGAGGCAGAAAGCTGGCTGCAAATCCCCTTTTACATGTACCAGGCAGAGTAACAGATCCAAACACACTTATTTTTGAATTGCATTTGTAAGCCAGGCATGACTGAACACAATTTCTTACATGCAAATGCATCTGTTTGCAAAGCTTCACATTAAATTACAGTGTAAGAATCTCTGCCAACAGTTGACAACAGAGGTCCACAGAGTGGCCAAGTGTCATCATTTCTGGAAGGTATAACATGTAGATGTTAACATTGAGCTTCAATAAGCTGCAAAAACTCTTGGAAGCCAGACCAGGGGGCCCCTTTGGTTCCTGTCTACACAATTCTCCAGTAATATAGCACAGTCTTCTCATGTGCTCTTGCATTTGAAATGGAGGTGAAACCTACCACACAGGCCCCTCTGAGCAGTTCATCCTCTCTCCAACAAAATCACTAAAGCATGTTTTGAAATTAGTTACGATTTACCCAGAAATAATCAAAATTCAGTAGTAGTAAACAGAAGAGTCTGAGCAAAGACACAAACAACTGCAGCACAGGCAGCTATGACAGAGTCAGAGGCATACCAGAGTCTGAACAATGGCATGGTTTGTCGCGTTCATGTGGGCATTGAGGGGGAAAGAACACTCTCCATCACAGTAAAACGCAGCGTAGCCCTCCGGTGCAATAATCCAATCCTAAAACAAGACCAAATAAATTCATTAATTGCATTTTCTCATTCAGGGAATTTATAACTATATCAAACTAAGACATGCTCAATGACAAAATGAACATCAGAAGGTGGCATGTGAAATGAATGGGGGTTTTAAAAAAAAAGAAGTGCTTGCTTTGTTCATGCAAAATTGAGATGAAAATTAATCAAACTTAAAAATCTGTACTGAATACCAACTAATGAGGCTATAAGGGAGATTAAAAATAAAATATATATGCAGAATTCTTTTTCTTGCAGACTAAAAATCTTGAGCGTTTCTTGGTGCAACAAAGGTAATTAAAATGCATTCTCTTCCTTCAGCATACTCAATAGTATAAACTGTATTATTGCATGAGACTGAGCATTGATAGTGATTACCTGTTGGCATGCCAATGAATCATACATTTTCAGTATTTCAAGCAACACAGCATGGGCAAAAGACCACATGAGGGAAAATATTTAAAAATGTTAATGAAAGCTGTGTGTTTAGTTTACTGGATTCCTCCTCTGCCAGGTAATGGAGGTGCTGCAGGAAGGGCAGAGAGGATTAAGTAGCTACTTCTTGGGATTTGTAACTTTTTTTTGTACCTTATTTGACTCCGTGTTTCACTGATCAAATATTTTACAGTGTAGCTCTGGGTTTCCAGATGAAACTTCTAATTCTTATAGTAGTTTTTGTGTTAAAAATAGATTTTCTTTCTTGTTTGACTACCATGGCCACTATGCCGCTGATCTGAGAGACTAGCACATCTTGGAGCATACCAGAATTTACTGTCCAAAAAAAAACCCAAGAAAAACTGTGGATATCTGAAAAAAAACCCTGTAATCAAGAAACAATGGCTCACTTGTTCAGTGGTCTGAGTTCAATACCACAAGCCTGCTCTGTGGCCCTGGACAGGGTAATTATGCTGTGCAGACTTGGGAAAACAGCCTCTGCCTACTTCTTCAGGCTGCTGTGGGGATAAATATACTGCAAAATATCAGACAGGATAATGAGGCCATATGAGAATCTGAGCTAGATACATAAAGGGCGAGCTGTCACTAAAGAGATAACATACTTTTTCTCCTCATAGACTTGTTCTGCTCCTGGAGAGTCGTTTTAAAATAATTCAGAGAAATGTGAAATGGACAGGCAACCATCCCTGAGTTCTTACCTACATATGCAATAGTTATAGGTTGCTGAAGGCTTTCTTGTTCTTTCTTTATAGACAGTTCCTTGCTTTCTGGAAAAAACCCTAGACTGTTCTCTATTTTCTTTTCCCATAATGCCCTGCCTCTGACTTCATGACCTTTTACTGTAAGTACATTATTTTTTTGTTAGTGTATGGCAGGATGAGTTTTCCTCAGAAATTACATAAAATTAGCTGTGGTATCATAAAGATCACTGAGCAGTGATCCAAGATTTATTTCCCTAAGGACCCTACCCCAGTGAAATCTCTATGACCTTCAGCAGACAGCACTGAACAAATCTAAACTAGTGAAAATTTTAAACATTTCATTACTTAGTGTGGGGATTTTGGTTTCATCCACTGCAGATTCACTCATCTCTTGAGCAGTAGTTAAAATTTATCTTTATGTGAATGAATCCATACATTGCTAGTGTATGCAATATCTTTGAGAGAAGAGCTAAAAAAGGTAAAGTTATAGTGATAGCAATACTGATAGGGATGTGTTACAAAATGCATTTAAAGAATTTGTCTCTCATCATTGTAATACCAATTTCCATGAAGAAAACAGTGTGAAAATAATGGGGGACTTTAAAATAGATGTCCCAGTTTGAAATGTTAGGAAAGAGCATTTATAATCTTACCTGCCATCCTAAGTCTCGGAAACTCACATAAAGTTCATGTTTCTTACATGCTTGCTTTTGCTCACTCGTGTTATAATCTACAGGAAGTAAATAACATTAATAAATTATTTGGAAGCATTGCTAAAACTGACATGCTTTAGCTATTTTTGAGATCCTTATCAAGCTGTACAAAAGAAAGGAAAACCATACTGTCATTTATATTCCTAGGGTTAGTTGTAAAGGCAACGTAAACCCGGAAATACAGAACCAGCAAAGTCAGACTGATACAATTCCTGTACACTGGCAAAATAATGCATACAGCATTAGGGGAAACAGGTCTACAAGATATCTATTTGCTGGTTAGCTGGGTAACACCTCTGGATAATATCCACACAGGTAATCAAAGAGGACAAGTGAGAGCCTGATCCAAAATATGGGGAAATCATCTATAGATTGGGAGGGTCTTAATTGCCAGGTAAAGAAAGTAGCCCAATTCAAAAACCAAATTAGCAACAATAAAAAATGTCCTGAAACAAGGGAATTTCCAAAAGTCTATTAGTTAAACACATAGTGGCACATATTATACTTCCCACTTTTTACCATATATTCTGGAAATATTCACCACTTCATCTTTAGTTGCTAATACTAATGTAAACAAGTAGACAAACAGGTGTGTTTTAAACGACTGAAAGCTCACTGTCAGGGATGTGTCGGGATAGAAGGACACCAAAAACCTTCCATACATGCTTCTCCATGACAACCTTACTCCTGGAGGAATTCTAGTGCTTGTTCCTTACTGCTCCTAAGTAACAGGAAAGGAAGGGAACAGGGTCCTGCCTTCATCACATTAGCCCCCAAAACTGGTTAATAGAGCTGTTCATGCGATGCCATAAATGAGGCATGTGACAGAGCAGGGAGCACAGACTGTCTCCTCTGTTTCCAATTCAAGAATACTGAAGGTGACTTTTTTGAACCAAAATAACCACTCTGGGAAAAACAACAGTTCACCAAAAAAAAAAAAAAATCACAACAACAACAGGAAAAAACAAACAAACAAACAAACAAACAAAACTCCACAAAACCCTATCAAGGAAGACATGGAAAAAGAAACAAATAGTTCTGTTTCAGAAAAAGATTTTTTTTAGGCACATTTCTTTTTTAGCATTATAAGACTTGAGACTGAATGGGGAGGTCTCTGAAAAAATTCAGGATAATTGAGATTCAGAGAGAAACTCCTTTTTCACATAATATCAAAGGAACTTCTACAGTCTGTGAACTAATCTGGGTAGTTCTTCACCATCCTTGCAGAAAACTCTTCCATATATATTGTCTAGAGGAGTTTTTTTCTGCAAATTTGTCAAGTACTTCTTGTCAGCCATCCTGACCTCTGCTACCATTGCTTCTCTGGACTCTCTTCAGCTTCTCTGTGTCTTTCAAAAGATGTGATGGCCACAACCAAACACAGTATAAAATAAAGTTAAATAGTTATTTCATGCTTGTTTTCTAGTATAACCCAGAATAGTAGTTTTGCAGTAAAACCACACAGTCAAGTAATCAGCTTCCAAACTTTTTTTAATATATTCCTGCCTCGTCAGCCTTAGGAGTCTGTTGTAGTTATACAAATGAATGAATAAAGAACAGATTGGGGATGAGGATGTTGGTGAGAATTGCAGCATGATGGGGCTGCAGCAACCATGGTAGAGTTAAGGTTCTGAGGGATGACATCAGCAATAGCACAGAAACCTGATGAAAGTCAAGCAAATATGGCACAAATCCTCTGTGGTTGTCTAGGAAAATCTTAACTGAACTCAAATTCAAATAGGAAGCAAAAGTAATTTGTAATTGGTATGAAACACACCGAAATAGTATAAACATATTTGCTGGGTATGTAGAGATGGATGTTAGGACATCTAAAGCTCAGATGCAGTTGAAATGTGAAGGTTGTGGAGGTCAACAAGAAGCACTTTTACATTTACATTCATAGCAAAAAGAAAATATAAGAAAAATACAACTTTGTTGTTCAGTAGAGCAAAGGACCTAGCGACAAGGACTCAGAACAGGTCAATGTAGTCAATCACTTCTTTGTCTTATTTTTTACTGGCAAGATTTACCCTCAGGGCTCCCAAGTCCCTGACTCTAGTGGCTGAAGCTCTACCCACAGTAAGAGAGATAGAGTTAGGAATCAGTTAAGCTGCTTGAAGATACATGAGTGCATGTGAGCAGAAGAGATGAATTTCAGAGTGGGGAGTGAGCTGACCAACACTGCAAAGTCACTTCCTGCCCTTTTTGAGCATTCATACACTGAAAGACATTTCCGATGATTCAAAATGGAAAATGTCACACCCATCTTCAAGAAGGCCACTCAGCTTAACCTCGGTTTCTGGGAAGTCTTTGGAACAAATTCTCATGGAAACTGTCCAGGCACACAAAGAACAAGAAGGTGTTTTGGGAACAGTTAACATGATTTTGCTAGTTCAAACTGTGCCTAACCAACCTGACTGTTTTCTGTGATGATCTGACTAGCTTTGTGGGCTTTTGAAGAGCTCTGGTTGTTGATCCCCTTTGCATTTAGAAAGGTTTTGGATATGGTCTCCCATAGTATTCCTTGAGTCAAATTGGTCAAACCAATCAATAACTTTGATAGGTTTGAGTGCTTTGATAGGTAAGGATATAATGGAAATTTATCTAGGCTGCTGAGCCCAAACAGTTGGGATCAGTGGTACAAAGTCCACCTGGCAGCTGCTTACTAGGGAGGTCCCTAATTAACATCCTGTTTAGTTTCTTGGACAATAGTACAGAATGTGTTCTCTGGAAGTTCACAGAGGATGTGAAATCTAGAAGTACTCCATCATCCAAATTACCAATAAAAAGTTGGACTGTACCAGATCCAGAAGAGACTCGACAATACATCATTCAAAATACACAGACGATTTTTTTCTCTTATTGGTAACATGCTCTTTGAATAGGCTTCTTTATTTTTCAAACAGGCTGTGTACCTACTTTCTATTAAATACACATGGGCCCCGTATGACTCCCAAAACTCAAAAGCTGTCCCAAAGTAATGATATGTCCATTTGCAATATTAAATAAGAATCAGGGATGTTAAGCTAGGCTTTCTAAGCTATGATACCTCAAATCCTCATAGTTTTTAAAGATAAACACTGTGTTCTTTCCTATGGTGTTTTCCTAGCCCTACAATGACGGTCATTAAAGGTTCTCCACATACAGCTGGTTATGTGTTGCTTAGATACTCCCAGTTGTCCCAGGGCATGCAAGGTCAAAATATGCACTCATATCTCATGGAATATCTATGTCTTTTTGGAGTAACAACTGGAAGCAAGGCAGGATGCCCTAAGACATCACAATTTTTCAAAAATCAATATGTCTTCAGTACAACCAAATCCCTGAGTCATACCTTGTGCTGAGTTGTCTGTAATAATCTAATGGGTTTTGCACACACCCTAGAAGTACAGTGAAAGTAGCTGAAAACAAAGGAACTTTAAAAAAATTGAGCTGGTTTCACTGATCACTCTTCACCAGGATCCATACATTCATTTTCACTAACACCAGTGCTCATAGGAGTTGAATATTCAGCTTTTGTGTCTCAGCTATTAGAGGGAATTTAAAACACATGCATATAGTATAAAATCACTTTGCAAAAAAACTGTCACTGATAAATGTGGAAAAGATACACATGAGAAAGTCAGGAAAGTCACCATATGGTTTTTAATAGCACCCAAGCAGGCAAACAAACAAAAGCTGAAGATTGTGTTTTTGCCATCTATCTCTGCAGTGACATTTTAATATTCAAGAACATATAAAGAAGTTTTACGGCCAGGATGTAGCAGAAGTTCCTACAGTTAAAAGCAAAAATCTGAATAATACATATGTAAGTCACTGCACACATGTCATCGTTGTTGTGATATTCTGAGCTATTTGAACATAGGTTCAAATGATGTGTGGTCACACCAGAACACCTGATAAAATGGCCAGTGTGTACAGACTATAAGCCACCTAACTATCTATGAAGAAAGTGAGACTCAGTAAAGTCTGAATTCCTTTCTTGAATTCTATCTTTCATGTAAGACAAATGTGTGCAATATAACATTTTATGTAAGTATCAAATGTGATATTTATAATAAGATCTGGTGCTAAGGATTCAATTTCACACACTGCAGCTTCAAGGCCCATATGCTTGTTCTGCCAAGAATCAAAACCATAGGCTATTGTGATTGAGAAAACATTGTTCCTCAGCAATTCAGGGACTGCAGTTGGAATCTAAACCCCTACCTAGCAGAAAGAACTGTGGAAGGAGGTCAATAAAATATACATAATAAATTTCATGTGATTTCTTTTTTTCCAGGGGAAATAAAGACATAAAAACATGCTTACACATACTATTACAAAATACTATAATTTGAATCATTTAGTGTAACACCAATCAATAGCATGCACAAAATGTAGTCTTAAGTATTGTTTTCTGGTTTTATCCCCATATGAACAAAAATGATGTAGCTTTGTTTTTAGTTTCCTCGTGTAAGTCACTATTCAGTATTTAAATGTGGATATTCTCTAGTGCCCAGTTACACTGTACCTCTTTTTAGACAATGCTAAAAAAATTAAAATTAAGCCAGCTTCTCTTTAGGGGAGAGTTATGTGATATACTTTTTAAGAAACCTGTCTGGTTTTTGTTTGGTTTGGGGGTTTTAATTTTTTTTTTCTACCTACAGTTTAACAAAAATAAAACTGGGTAAATTAAAATGCGTTTAATCCTCTGTGCATAGCAGGCAGGTAGAGGCTGAATTTAAGCTTAATTCTGTCTTTACACTGAACTGACGTCATCTTCTCTTGAAGTTCTTAGCAACAGAGGGATGATGACCCCGAGTCTGTCAACAGCTTCCCAGGTGTTATAATAATAGATACATAGGATTTTATTTTCTTCATATTGTGATTGTGTGTATGACAGAATCACAGAATGTTAGTTGAAAGTGACCTTAAAGATCATCTACTTCCAACTCCCCTGCCAGGAGCAGGGACTCCCCTCTATTTTGCACTAGACCAGGTTTCTTCCAACCTAAACCATTCTATGATTTCATGAAATTTCATGAATAATTTAAAAAATGTCCTTTGGAAGGGAAGAGCTGAGTTGTCCAGTGGAGCTTTCCTTTTTGACATGCTGAGAACACAGAAAAGCTAATTGCTAAAATCCATGGACTTAAAAAATAAGAAGGGAAAAAGAAGAAGGCAGAATACAAAAGGCAAGAGCAAAGGGAAACAGGAATAAAAAAAAAGAGAAAGAAAAGGGGAAAAAAGGAGAAGAAAGTGAAGAAGAAAGAAGAAAGGAGGAAGTGTATACACGATTGTGGTAAAGTTGAGACTGATGTATAGAGAGAGAAATATCAAAAGTCATATATGAATGACAACATACCTATCTGAGTCTGTGGCTGTGAGTGAGCATTTTTCACTTTTCATAGTGTCTGTTTTAGATGCTATAGATACAAGATTATGGAAGAAACTTAGAAACAAAAGACCTACATCATACAATTTTCCTTGCCCGTTACTATGTCAAGTGTCTTTCATCAAGGAGTGAATGAGGATTGAATATAGTCTATTGAAAGTCTTCCATGGGAAAGATGATGGGCAAAATTCTTTGGTTTTTTTTCCCAAAAACTTTTGTGTTTAAATATGAAGATGTGAATTATAGTTTTGAAGTTCTGCTCATTACTGAAACTGTAGAGAACTTGGACAATTAACATTCTCCACAAACCTAAAGGGATGCAGTATATCCCCCAGATCCTGGAGCTGGAAAAGAGAAGAAAAAGAGCATAGCTTTCGTCTGACAGCAGGCTCTCCACATGGAGGGGCTATATTCTGAAAAGACTCAGAGATCAGAAAAATAAGAATGTGTTCTCTATGACTTTTTGCACATTGGTGACATCTGGATAGAATCCATACACTGCCTTTGTAGGCTTCAGCATGCTCATCCACAGCATTTCATGAGTATTGTTGCAGTAGTTATTAAAAGTGTTCTGGATCACCCATGGTGGGATAAGTCCAATGAGTGATCAATAATGGCACCCAAATAAAAGAAGTTTGTTTATTTGTGACATGGGGATTGTTGAGGAAAACTGCAAGACAGGAGCATGGAATGTGGTTTGCCACAGTGCAGGAGCTACACCTCCAGGCAGTTTTGCCATAGAGAATGTTGCTATGTGAAGCTGTGGCCACTTACCTACTTTCAGCTTTCCCATCTTTTCCAGCCTGCCTATATCTTGCTGCCTCCCTCTCCAGACAATGGTCAATGCTTCTGATTTTGATGCAATTGCATGTGCAATTGCTTCTTAACCTGATCTTGTTTTAACAGAATGGTTTTCTTGAGCTGCAATCTCTTTTGAAAGAGATCTGCCATGGATCAACCTATATTATGATGTACTCTTTGCTTATGTAAACCTTAAAGAGATTAGGAGAAAATTTGTTTTCATAATGCACATTTCACTAAAGATGTTCTGATTTTTCTTGGTTTACAACCAATATGGCTCACAACTGGATGCACAGACAAAGTGGAAAAGTATTTTGAGACTTACAGACAGCTCTCCTTGAGGTAATTCTTATGTCAATGCAACTTGCCAGCATGTGATAAGGTTGTGTTTTTCCCAGGTTAAACCAGCAAGGAGCTTGTGTTCAGCTTTCCTGCTGTAATCAACAAGGCTCAAGGAATCTGTTCAATTCTCATTTTTTCATGCACTAGATACATAGGATTCAATATGAAAGTGTAATATTTATATTTAGGTATCTTTTATGTACCATGCACTTAGGCAATTATCCCTTCACCCAAAATAATGTGATTGTCAAAATTAGCAGACTTTCCAGGGAATTTGAAAAATTATTTCAATAATTCTTTAGCAACTCAGCAGTAATTTTTGGTTGTTATGGTAAAATTATCCTTCTGTGAAAGATCTGGGAAAGGCTTTTGCATTGCATTAGAGTAGTCTCTACCCTGCCACTGTCAAGGTTCTGAGATAGATATAAATAATGCATATTGCTCATAACATTTCTCCTCAAATAGGTGAGGCCCACACTGAGGCTAAATTCCTTCCACAAAATACAGATTTGCTTACTTGTAGACATCTGTGGGATTTAAGAATAGCACTTATATTAATGTTTTGATATGCTCTTATTAAATCTGCCATGCTTCTAGAAAGTAACACTTTCATGCCTTTTTCCCAAAAAGTAGAAGTGTTTGTTCAAAAGTGAGCATATTTAGAAACTGACTTTGTGCCTTCATCTGAAAGGATTGTTTCAGGAAAAACTAGATCAAAATTTATTCCAGGCCCTAAAATTATTAAGAATATTTTCATGTGCATTATTGTCAGTACCTTTCAGGTAAGGGACCAAATTCACTCCATAGAGGGATATATTTTATATTTACATCATTAATTGTCAGCTGGTCTGAACTCCTAAAGAGTTTATAATTTTTTCAGATTGGCTAAGTACTGAGATTTTGCGTTACATCTTGCCTTCTTCAACTGAGAGGCAGTTTTGCTGAGGCTTCCTAGACAAGTAGTAGGGGTGCAATCCTTTTCTTTACCTCTATTTTTTACTTATGCATAACAAAGATATCATCCAGTTGCATACTGCATAGGCTTAGTTTCAAGCTCAGACACAGCCTTTCTTAAACTACTTGGTCATTTCACCCTCCTGGGGCCCAAGATACATGTAATTGATCTGACTTACAGAAGGCAGATCATGCCTAGAGCCGACAAAGCAAAAGAGGAGTGGGAACACTGTGTCTGGCAGTTCAACCAATGAGCACCATCTTTTTGAGCTGTTGTGACTGTGCTGCATTTGGGCAGGTGTCCATACCTCCTATAAAAAGACCAGTAAATCATGTCTCCATCTTACCCCCAACGCTTGGCATCCTAGAGGACTCCTGTTGACTACTGGATTTGTTGCGGTTCTGGTTTTTCCTTTTATTGTTGGCTGCTCGGACAGAACGGAAGAGCACTTCACTTGCCTTGAAAAATGCAACCATGAATGGTTGCTTTGACTGAGGCCCATGTCTTCCAACCAGGCCAGCAGATTTAACATTGATACTTCGACCTAAAAGCAATGGAAATTGCGAGTTAAAAAGTGAACTTCTGTCCCTCCCAAAGCCACAGCAGGAGTTCAGCTGCTGATTGAATCATAGCAAGGAATTTGCTGCAATCCTGAATTCACATGATTGGGAATCCTATCCACATTTTGTTGAACAAAATTTAAAAAAACATAAAGCTCAACAATTTGCAAAAGCTTCAACAGCTTTACTGGTACAATTTGTTATTGCACAAAATTGTAGTCTCTCTGTGCTATATATCTTATTTATTACAGAAGCACTTTAATTCAGTCTCATGCATATATCTATAGAATTGAAAAATAAATGAGCCCCATTAAAGTCTATTTTCTATAGAAAGGATAATGTAATGCCGTCTTCTAATTTTGCATTGTTTCAGTGGGACCTGGAACCTTATATCCCCAAAGCAAACCAGTAGCAAATAGAAGTGTAGATAATAAATATAATTCTGCTTTAAAAATAAATATTGTGCAGTGTTACTCAAACTGATGTTCATTCCTCAGTAAAGGTAGGAAGCCATTCAGCTGTTCAAGAGAAGAGAGTTTGAAATATGCGCATTATTGACTCTGGTTCTGTTCCCAAGGGATGTGCATATTTCTTTAAAGTATTTGTTCAGTCAGGACTGTGTGGTAACCTCACTATATTATGTGGTCTAAACCTCAATGAAAGAAAGGAAAGCAAAACAAGTCACCGAAACTGCATCAGTGACATTTTAGCAAATAAACCCTCGCTCTTAACAGAATTTATTTTGGCAGCATAAACACTTTTGTGCGTACGTGTATTATGCAGAGCCCTTCAACCGTCAGAAAATGAGACAGTGTCATGTGAAGCTGTGCAGCTGTGCAGGGTGGGGACACAGGGGTCCTTTAAACGGGAAGGCACGGGCACTGGCACCGCGCGCCGGGCGGCATCGGGGCGCCTCGCGGCTCTTCTGAACCCACTGGAAAATTTGGTACGTGGGCAACGGAGGAGCATCTGCCTCACAAATGTATAGTGCTGTTAACTCAGTCACCCTGAAAAAGAACTTGCAAACAAGCATAGGAGTAAACCTTATAGAAATAAGCTATAGGTTTCCTTTTCAAACACAAACTTACAGTGGCTGCACGCCAGAGTCTATATTTCTTAAAAAAACTCTATCACTGGCGTAAATGAAAGAGGCAGTTTGATTTGTGGTTAAAGTAGTTTCCATTCTACTTCCACTGTAACAAATGTATTAATTCAGCTCAGACTTCCTCCTTCTGGCAGCCCTTTTGCAGTAAAAAGAGAAATTAGAAGTTCCAGCCAAATACCATACCTTGAACTGACCCACTTCAATACATAAACACTTTTACAACATGTTTATTCAGGTGTAGCACTTTAAATTGGTTTAAGATGTTTCCAGTGACAGAAAGCCCAGCAAAGGCAAGAGAAGAACTGAGAAAGTTAGCAGTTATGGAGCAGAGTAATTGGCAACATATTCTGAACAATTTTGATAATTACTTTTTTGACTGCAAGGGAAAAATATATTTGTTGAAGCTTCTGATTTCATTTTAAATGCCTTTTTAGTCTTGTGTTTCTTTAATTCTTCTTTTCATATGTTTGAGTTACTATTAAATAATTCAGTAACATTAATTTCTATATGTTCCAATCTTCTGTTGCAAGTCAGATATGAAAAACTGTACATGCTATTCTCTATTCATAACAACATGGACAAGCTAGTTTCTTACCACAAAATTCCACATTTCCCTTCATTTCTAGGGGGAATATTTTTACTATTTTTCTTTACTTTTCATTCCAATTACTTTCAGAATTTTAATTTTATCTGTAAAATATTAATGCTTTGCTGGTGGATATTTTAAGAATACTATTAGATTTATATATTGAGAACTTTAAAGGTGTGTGAAGCTTTTCTGAATTTAAATATAGGTTCTCTGAATTTACAATGGTAGATATTGTGTGCGAAGCAAAATATCCTTCAAACCAACGTGAACTCCCTTTAAAATAACTTTTAATATTATTAAGTTTCCTCTGGGTTTCCTTTAGACTTCAGCAATGAGATGGCTATTAAGATTCCACAAGTTAAGGCTTACTTGGTTATCCAGGGTATAGAGATATACTATAAAAAATTAATCCTGTAACCCACAGCCTTTTTACACAGAGAAACAGCTTATGTGACTATATTCCTTTATGTGCTTGATCTTCTAAGCAGCCAGCAAAAGTTTTTAGGACTCATTAGTTCAATTCATGAATGGTATATGCACTGGATCTGCTTCTAGTGCAGAGGAAAACTTTTATTGACTCCTGTGGGTACATCGTTAAACTTCTCTCTCTCAGTTTATCATATACCTTAGCTTAACTGCAACTTTCAGAAGACGAAGCAATCAAAATATACACTGCCCTTGAGACACTATATTTCTTCTGAGGAGGATCTCTGAACTGTTTGGTTTGGAAATTCAAACTACATATGTTGTCTCCATTTTAGGTTGCTTCTTTTCAAAAGAAAGTTCGCATTTACAGAACTTCTATTATCCTTTATGAAAAAAAAAAAAAAGAAAAAAGAAAGAAAAAAAAAGGAAAAAGAATGTGTACATGTGGGATATTTGCCTTCAGTCTAAAAAGCATTGCCCCTTCTTGACCAGGAAGTATTTCAAAGCATTCTGCCTCTGAAAATCATCAAGCTTTCTGCCACAGCAGTAGCTCCATTGTATGTGCCATGGTCTTGTTGGGTAGTCCTTATTTTTGTTTGTAGTGTTAATTTCAGAATACATTAAAAAAAAATATCCTGAATTTCCCCTTGTAGCAAAAAGCATTCATGGGCTTCATTTCTGTAAGTGGTTTTAATCTATTGTTTCTTGTAAACATTTAGAAAACTCTTGGCTTCTTTGACAGCTGAAAATCCAGGTCTCCCAGGCATGTGGTTGCTCCATACTGGGGCATTGAAGCAACACTTTAGAAAGTCAGCTGAATGACTCAGGCTGACCTGCTTAACTGCACTCGGAGCTTCAGCCAGATGAAACTCGTAAAACCAAAACACCAAGGTTTGTCTTTCTGCTTCTCTTGAGCACCTCTCAACAACGTTGTCAAGCATTCTGAAAAATGGGTTTGGTTTTGTCCTTCCATCATATCTTTAATTCTGAGATTCAAAGATTCAAAGATTTTCTTCAAATTTCAGAAGAAAAGAAGAAAGTGCAAGTAACCAGCAGTCAGTTAGTGGCTGCTCCACTGAACTTAGCCACTGCAATTGCCTCTGCACCTAGGAAAAACCTCAAAAACACAACAGATGGGTTTGCTCTGTGCAGTGACAGTCCAGAGCCTTCGTGTTCTTCACATTCTGGCATGCACTTCTCAATACTGCTCTGACAATTAATTATCTCTTCTACATAGTGGTAGGTATATTTGGAGACTAGGACTTATTTAAAGCATTATGTTTCAAGTTTGCTAAACTCCTTAGTCCTTATTCATAGGATTCTGACTCTTTGGCAAGATGTATTTGTTTGACTTGGCATTTAAACTTCTTTTTGGCTTTTATGCTATTTGATAGTAAAGTGCCCTTAGCAGTTTGCATAAAAGCTTGCATGGAAGTTTGGGTTTGACTGACTGAACTGAATGAATATTATTTGCTTTTTCACATTCCCTCCCCTAATAATAAAGGAATCCCTGCTGCAAAAATAGCTTGAAGTTCAGTTTACTGAAAGGTCCTGTCTCAACAATCCTGACAATTTTGTGCTTTTTGTTTTTTCACCCACAAAATAGGAATAGTACTCAGGATGATAACTGCAGAGCTATTTGCTGTGTCACTGTGTCTGCTTCAGTGCTGTCACATGCAGTCATATCATTTAATTGTTTTTGTGAACTGATCGAGTTCCATCTTAAAAATTCATTTCCTCCCAGCTGCTCCAAATGGAAATGCAAGAGCCTTTCAAGCTTTCAGTAACAATCTGTCTTGCAGTCTTGACCTGGAGACATGTCCTTGTTTTTCATAACATTCAGAAAGCTGGCTTTTTCTGAGATTGCTGGTGTGGATGCCAATGACAGTAAGATCTTGTGCCTTGGCTTTATCTCCTCAGACAGTATATATTTTAACTAAAATATTGATCAGACACTTATTTTGCAAGAGTTTTCAGTCATTATGCATCCTAGCCAGATTTACGCTGGCAGCACAGTGCAATGAGTAATTCCAAAATCCATTATTTTGTCCTGAGTCATCAGCCTGCACCAAACCACTCATTTTGTTATGAAAAACAAGAACTTATTTACTTTCAAAAGTGTTCAAGAAGTCACAAAACACATTTTACAGATTAACCACTGCTGCTAGGTCACAGTAGTTATTTTTTGGTAATAGTTTTACATATTTTTACTTAGAAATGAAAAATTTAGTGATTTGAAGAATTAATTTCAACACAGTTTGCTGGAAAAAAATTAATTTCAATGCCACACCTATGGCTTCCCTCTTTTGGGGAGTAACATCTGAAATGAGGTTTGGGAAAGGCCTTTTGAAGAAAAATCCTCTTTTGAAGAAGAGCACCCAAGGTCTAACAACATTTAATATTTGATCAAAAAACTGCCCATAGGCTCTGACTATGAAAGCTCACACAGTAGTTTTCAAAATTAGAGAGAAACTTTTGTGGTTGAACAGTACTCTTGAGAGCAATGAGACTTAAAACAAAAGAATTGAGGCAGAGTTTGGCTACCTAAGCTTATTTTAGAAAAAGACAAGAGAAAAGCTAATAATGTGAATGTGATGGTCCATATATAACACATCCTCAACACTCCAACTCTAAAGTATTTTTTACTGTCTCCATTGTATTATCTACATAAACTGCTGCACAAACTTTTCCTTTGGTGGACACATTTATCTATAACAACATAAAATATGCTTTTGACACAAGCTTTATGTCTTTTATTAACTCTTCTTCTCCCTGGAGGCTTTAAGGAATTCTGACAAATGTGTGGTCTTGGATGCTCTGCTCTGCCTTTCTGAGGCTTCACAGCTTTAGTCAAGACTAGATTCATCTTTTGTTGGTCAAATCTTACATTTAGTTGGTTTTGCTCAGTTCATTTAAAGAAATTTTGCGTATCTTTTTCAGTTAATTTTGGTATTCATAAAGCTCTTGAAGAAAGTGCTTGGGAACACATAAGGAACCCTGATATGCCGTATAATATGGCAGTCCCACATATGCTAACACAAAAAATCTGATGTAATTATACACAAAAATTCTCTGTAAGTACTTGATTTATCCTTTCAAGTTAATGCACTTAAACTGTGAGTGGCTTGTGGGAGTCCTGGGGCTTTTCTGCACCATTAAAAAATGTGTTCAGGAAGACAATAAAACAAGGAGAGATTAGATTAATTGGTATCCACCAAAGAACAAAATGGATAAAAGCCTTCTGAATGGAATGGAACACAAATGCCATTATCTCAAAACTGATGGTGTTGAGAAGCAGATGTATCCTTCATCTGTCTGGGGAGCAGGGTGTGGGGTGATTTGCACAGCTGTACAGGACCAGTGTGCACCAGTGGTGGTAGGAGAAGGGGTGGGAGCCCGTTTCACTCCTCTCCTTGGCCCTTCTGCTTAAAGTGAGTGTGCCCTTACTAACAAAGGGTGTGTTCACTTGGACAAGCCAACACAATGCAGACCATGTTTGTGACCCAGCTGGAAATAGTGGTTTCACCTATCTGGGCAAATTAAAGAGTGCTGGAACTGGATCATCCGCTCTGCTCACGGTGGGAATGTGCTCCTGGTGCATTTACATCCTGTGCCAGCTCCACCACAGAGTCAACAGAACCTCAAGGCAGCACTGCAGTGCTGGGACCTTTCTCATGGGGACAGCTGTCATGGGATTGTTCTGTTCTGGAGACTGAGAGACTCATCCCTCCAGCTTGTTTCACACCACAGTATTCCTGAGCGTGTTTAATTTAAAACTAGAGCAATTTTGGCCAAAGTCAGCTCTGAACCAGAAATGAATGTAGCTGTACTTAGGCAGTGCTTGAGCCCAAGCTAATAAAACCTGCTGAGGGGCAGGATGTATTAGCTCGGGTTCAGTGCTGTGCTAACATGGCTATATGGCTTCCAGATGGCTCAGAATTTAGTCAGAGCTATTGCCTGCCAAAGTCCATATATATATATCAATATGAATACATATTTCCTAAGTTTCCCCACTACAAGGACAGTAATGAAGGTGAAATTGCTCCTTATACTTCGCCTTGTAAATACCAGATCCATCAAGAAGTTTAAAGGTAACAACCCAGCAGCATCCTCCAGAGTACTTGATAGCTACTATGATCTTGTAAGTGAGGTGCCAAGGTTGTCTAGGGGCAGCTGTGGGATAGACTGATGACATTTAGTGTGGTAATGGTGAGGCCAAAACAACATGAAATATACAGCCAAAGGCCAGAGTGCTGGCACAGGTTGTCATGGCTTGAAAGCAAACCAGACACTCCATGTCACACCAAGAAAGCTGCCTTTCTGAAGGCTTAGTTGCAGAAAGGGACCTTGGAAGATCCAGACTAAAAATAAGAGAGGCTAAAAAAGAGAGACTATGTTTTTCAGTTTCTTCCCCAACGTCACTGGAGAACTTCACCCTCCTTCATGCAGCATGTAGGGTTAAGGACCAAACCCCCTTCCAGGGTACACACATCAGAGCATACCCAAATTCATGCTGAAGGGGGAATTGGCCTTACAAAGGCTTCACTTGAATCGAGGAACCAATTTTTTTCAAGTTTGCTTTTGCTCTGAGGAAAAAATACTTGAAGTAAGAGTCAGAGTCAGGGAGCTGAGGGTTCCTACTGCCTGCCCACCTCAGAAAAGCAAGAAAGCCCAAAGAAACCTTCTATGGGACTATGTAGTAATTGAAATCTTAATCTTCTTTGTTTTTTCAAAGTTGACACCAGTTTCTTCCCCTCTGGTGTGCTGGTAGATGAAAAATAAGTGAGAGCTGCAGTAATCTAATAAAAGGCACAGAACTACATGACTGGGGCTACTCAAGATGCTGTATTGAGAGCTGTGTATTTAGAATCAGTTTTATACTGTGGATCACCACCAATCACATTGCACATTTTCTCCCTCTCCCATTCTGTGTAAACAACTCCAGATTCTCCTCAGCGATGACATAAACAGAAAAAGGTTTACTCTTGTAGCTGTTTATACCTCTTCAGCAATAGTGATTTCAGATCACTGATAAGATCCACTTATAAATGTTAATTCAAAGGTGCTGATTCACTAGAACAAGTTTTAAGTCTTAGGAGACATGTGGTATATATATGAGAAAAGGTTGCATGGAGCTTTTCAAACTGTTTGTGCATCTGTATTGATTTTGTGCTGCAATTCATCAATACCCGTGCATCCATCAGTGTGAAAAAGATCACCTCTCATTTGAATCATGACAGAGAGTTTTGGTGTCAAAAGTAGGGAATCAGCCAAAAGGGGATGCTGTAGAATGTAGAGGATACATTAAAAAAGAGAATCAAAAAAACCTGATCCTTAATTTACCACAGCCCCAGGGAAACAGTGCATTATATGTTGACAGCTTCCATATGTGTCATGCAAACCTTTATTCTTACTGTTCAAAATAAAATGTCCCATTAAAAGAAAAAGTCTACATTTCATGCTAAAATGAGACGTATGATACCAAATACTGTCCTAAAGAAAAAATAAAACACATTCCAATGTCATGTGGCTTTTTGTACTTTTTCAGGATTTTCAAAGGGGGGAAAAATATCAATTACAACAACCAGACATTTTTCCGAAGATTTTTTTTTCACACTGTTATATTAAATAGTTACATTTTTTTTAAATTTCTTATGTAGACATTATTATCATTATTATTATTATTATTATTATTATTATTATTATTATTGCACCATCTTCAGAGATGTAAAGAAATATATCTCACAAGCAATTGCCTAAAATGTCTCTGATCGATAACTGTAAGAAAGATTACAACAATGTAGTAGCACTTGGAGTCTCAGCAACTATTGGTGCCCCATACTGGCTGTATGAATAAATCTAAAAATTAGTATGTATTTATAGATTTGATTATCCAGGACCACAGTGTAGCACCGGAATAACTCAATCAGGGATCCTCTTACTTAACAGAATCTCATTTACTTTAATGATCTGTTGCAATAGAAAGGTTAGTGGATCAGGTCTTATCATAAATATCTCTCCAGTTATGGGGACAGCAGTACTATACCTCCTGCAAACTCTGCTGGCAGCTGGAGGCATGAAGAAATGTGCTTCAGACCAGCCTGGCCTGAAGTTCACTGGAGCCAAGGGAAGGTTTTTCAGTTGATTTGAAGCAGTCCCTGAGCTCTCACAGAGAACTGGTTGGAGGAAAGGTGGGTGGGGTTCTCTGGGTTACGAACCGAGCCCGCTACATACTGAGTCGTATAAAAATTCATGTTCCATCTGTACACAAACGTGTCATTCAACTGCTGGTGTTTCTAATAGCTTCCAGAAGTAACAGCAACCCAATAAAAATAATCAAAGCCTTAAGAGCAAAATTGTAAGAGCATGAAAGGATGATTTTGCTTGTGCTAAGCTGAAGTGGTGTAGCACAGGTCTATTCTATAGTTTTGAAAACTTTAGTTCTTAGAAGTGGACTCCTTGTATGAATAAACTGAAAAAGGGAATAGAAAGTGAGGGAAAAGGCAAATTCCTTCATAAGTCAAATAAATAAGGTGCAAAAAGTAAAGCTGTTTGTGGCTTTAGAATTTAAAATAGAAAATTATCTATCACCTTTCTGATCTTGGGAGTAGGACAGGGGAAATATTTATGTAAGCTATTATTATACAATTTCTTCAGTGTATTAATCTAAAGGTTTCCTTTTACCCATACAAACTTTCCTGTAGTTTACCAAACGGATGTAATTTTGAGGCTAGAACAAACAAATTGCTGGTTGCAGAGTTTCTTAATGAATCCTTTCATGGATATTTAATTTTTAACAATTTCTGTGTTCAAATCTCCTGGAATTTAAAAAAAAAAAAAAAAACAAGTCAAGGATGGAGTTTATTCTGGAGCAGGAAAGCTGGCCAGAAGCCAGCCCACCTAATTTGGATTCCTGACGAAGGTGTCACCTCCCCAGAATTGTAAGAGCTTTAAAATGGCCTCACTAAACCAGGCTGCCTGAGAGATCTGCTCGCCAGGCTCAGGAGTGGTGCCTTTGAAGGCTGGGAGAAGGCAGTTACAATGTGCAAGCAATACTTTGCATTGGTGCCCCCCTTGTCCACTGGCTGTACTCTGACCACAAAGGTAACATGAGATGAAATGGCCATGAGCTTTGGTGCAAGCCTGCCAGCTCTCTTTTTAAGCATCATGCCTAAAGGACAGTTTTTGCATAATTCTCCAGCAGCCAAGGCACTTGCTGAAAAAGTATGAGACACTTTGTTCACAGCCCAGCTGAGCCTGAGGGAGAACTTAGATCAAAACCAATGAGAAAATGTAGCCAGAACAAAGAAGAAAAAGATATTAATCCTTACACCAAGGTTTCTTCTGCTACTCATTAATATTATGTCAGCTAAGGTTTAGATTAACTGGCATCATAGATCCCTTGACCTCTGACATAAAAAGCTTTTTAACAAAGAGTTAAATTTGAGTTTGCTTGTAAAGCAGTATGGATTAAGTGAACCATCACAGAAAAAACAGCATATAAGTCTCTTTTTATTAGTTTCTAAAGAAGTCTAAGTAAAGAACATTTCTTCTAAAAATATTGTTTTGCATTGAGATGCATTTTCAAATTTAATGACGAACATAACTATGAATAATGCAGTAGCCCAGTAAATTTGTACAAAAACCCCCACAGCTCAAAGCTTCCGTTTTGAGTGTTTTTTTCTAATTTTCAGATAACCAAAATTTTCAAGATTTCAAAATGTTAACCCATTTCAAGATTAAAAAATCATAATTTTTTTTTCACTTCAAATTAAAGAAAACCAATTCCCACATTGCCCTATTGTTAACCTTTCTTTAACATCAGTATCAACAGCTGCTATACCTTCTGAATGGCTCTGAGGTTTATTTTATAACTTTCTCCATGCTTCAGCCCAAGATTCTGCAAATCTGCCTGAGTTTCCTGAATGTAGTCATCAGTGGTAGAACATTAAAATGGAACTTAATTTTGCATGTAGGAGCTCTTATCCTGAACTCAATTTCACTTGATTCAGCTAGTTTTAAAATTGACATATTCTAAAGAATTGAAAATAATAGAAAATTTGCCGACCACAACAACAACCGGATAGGATTTGTGTTATTTGCTTATAAACTCACAGTGAATTGTCACCCAGTCAAGTTAAAAAACACCCATCCAGAAAAGAGTGCTAGCTAGGTTTGACAGGAGCACACACAGGATCTGTAGTTTCGATCTTACCGTCCCCCGTTTCAGCGCAGAGCTGCAAGCCCAGGTTGTTCTGAGGATTAATCACCCAGTGATTGCTGGTCACAGTAATGTCAAACACAAACCAGCCCACATCAGAAGCTTGAGCCTTTCTTGTGTCTAACAGGAACAAGTCTGCATCCCTAAGTTAAAGAAAATAGAGAGTTAAGGCATTCAAATATTATTCGTTTTTCCCCTAATTTTCCTGCTGACAATAATTTATTGGAGTCCAAATTAATAATCCTTTGACATATCCTCATTCTGACACAGTACAGCATGTGCTATAGCTAACAAGCAGTTGTTAAGTATAATACAGGTATTTCCCCTAAGAGGCCTTTCTGAAAAGAGTTTCAGCATGAAAAAAAACTATAGCTCTGGAAAATCTGAAAAATACAGCTTCCTGATTTAACTACATGAAATACATAATTGAGGCTGTGTATAAAAAAATCATCTTTCAACATTAGAATGTCTCAGGAAGATTCACTTTTATAAACTTTTCAGCATTAAAGAGAAAAAATGTCAAAATCACTTTCCAATTTCAACTAAAACTCAGAGGCATAGCATTGCTAAAAAGATCTGTTGTTAATAACATATGAGGGCAGCTGTATCCTATGACAAAACATGAATAGATGGCAGTTCAGACCGTTTCCTATTACTACAGATGTTTAGAAAATAAGTCTCTATATCAAAGCAGAAATTACATATCTATTCAATAATAAAATTATTACATTTTAACCCTCAGTTCCCTGATATATTTTCAAATTTGTTCCCATGAAATCTTCCAGTAATTCAGAAGGGCTGCTCAGGGGAGTTAGTATAATTGTGTTACTAAATTTTTAGTATGGGTCATTTATTTTTTCTGTTTTCACATATCTCGTGACACAATTGGTTCCAGATCATCATCTGTATTACAAATAATTTACTACAATGACCAGACTAAACCCAAGATATTTAACTCTCATCAGTTTCATTTTACACGCTTCTTCAAAGCAGCATGCATTATTAAAAACTGTTTTCACCATTTAACCTTTTAAACCTAAGTCTATGGTTATAGAAATATATTTATTTTGCACCATAAATAGTAGTCAAAACAGCAAAACACAAGAACAACTGTTTTATTCTAATTTTTACCGTACAAGTCAGCTAAAGGCAGACTTGGCTCACGTAGATCTGGGAATTGTATTGTTGCCTTACAGACAGAATGAATATATGCTTAAAGAGCAAAGACAGACAAAAAGAACAGCCTTTGCGTAAAAAAAGTGGTTTTAATATTGCTTGTGTCTTGTCACTGTAATCTTACAGTGCTCAATCACAATGACACCTTAGAAAGTTCCTGTCTTATTTAAACACAGTAAATGCACCTAGAAGGTCTGATGCTGGAAAAAAACCATCAAATACACCTTTTTAAATTGTGGTTACTAAATACCGAGAAAAATAAGACCAAGTGAAATTTGACAGGCATGTGTTTACTTACACGTGAGATATATCTGCAAAATCAGGTTAAAGAGCTCAAAAATTATAAAGGAAGGTAATTTTTAAAAAAAGGTAATTGAAAGGGCTTTCTTTCAAGTCACCTTTTTTTATCTTCTGTGAAAGGATAATCTTTTGCTGGGCTCTTATCACTTCCATTCTAGTAGAACTGTGCTAATGACCACACAAGGAGGAAATCTACATTCCCCCTCTGGAGTTAACATGAAGAAAATCTTAGAATTCAAAAGAGCCTGACCTGCTATGCTAGCACTGAACAAATTAACAGCGTACCACAAGCTCATAAATAGTACTCTCTGGAGTCTTAAATGCCAACTTTTTTTCTCTAATAAGCAGTTTTATCAGAACTTTAAACCTGAAAAGTTTAATTCCAACTAATAGTCTTTGAGACGTTTATTTAGAAATGCTTTTGCATCACTCAGTAGATTTAATAGAAAACTGTAAAAGTGTTTGGAATATAAAATATTACAATACCAGAGTAATAGAATTCTATATTTCTCTTTTCTCCTCCTAGAATATATAATTGTTTTCTCATACAGAGTCTTTCGATTTCAAATCCAGGACTGATACTAAATGTTCTCAAAAGTCACAGTGTTTCCCGTGCCAAATCAGAATAAGGCACTACTAATGGTCCCATCCAGAAATTCCTATGAAGAACAAATTTTCCCTCAATGTGACTTTATTACTTTTATTACTGCAGCAAAAACTCAAACTAAAGTGTCTTTGGTATTGATATATCAATTACTTGCCTGTGTCTCTGCAATTATAGTGATCTGGATAAGGTAATAAACTTTAAAGAATCAGATTGCTCCTACTCATTAACTCAGCAAATGAAGCGAAAATTAGTTGGGGATACCTAGAGAAAACCAGAACTTATTCTTGAGAACACACAGAAGAATAGAGAAAATGTATCTGGATGAATACTAATGATTTAGCCCACATAACAGCATGTTACTACAGAAATTAAAAGTATTTGTCGGGGAAAAAGACAACTTCTTCCACAATTGATACAGATACAGGGTAAAAACCTGACCCCTGAGAAGGCAGCAGGAGTTCTGGGATCAGGCTTCCCCCATTAGCTTATGTCATTCACTCAAACTTCTCATCACATTTTGTGACATTTTTAATCTTAAAATTATATTTTATTTTGTGCAATCACACTTAAAATGAAAAACAGCTGCAAATTTTGGCTGAATTTTAAAAAGTATTTCTATTTAAAATATAGCCCACAACACATAATAAAAACCTAAGGCATTGTGTCTAAATAGCCTGAAATGTAACAGTGAATACATTCAGGCAGAATAGAGATGATTGGCTTTAGTTTTACAGAGGCTGTTTAGGTTTAGTGATTTCAGTCTAGTCCCCAGTGATCAGTTTTCTACTCGAGAAATGCTACCACAGTCAAGAATTTCAGCAGAGGCTGAATGTCTAAGAAGCTCCACATCTCCTGGGACCCTTAGGGAAGTAAAGGTGGAACAAATCATCTCTCTGTTCCTTGAAACTCAGAACAGTTCTTGCTCGGATCAAAGAATCATTTTGGAGTGATAGGCCATCCTTATAATGCTGTTTTACCTCCAGCCTCATTCTAGAAACCTGCTTTTGTATCGCACTGCCACTTGAGCATTCCCTAATGTGGGAAGATCCCTCAGAGTTTACTTAAATTAGTGGCTAGCTGCCACCAAATCATGAACAAAGACTTGGCATGTTGGATAGTAGTTTTGTATACCTTTTGTAAACAAGTATACTTTTGTTTTGAGAAAATATCCAGGTAGGAATCCATAGTGAGGCTCCATGTGAAGTCAGCCTGTGGGTCATGCTGTACATGCTTCCTTAGACCAAATAGAAAACTTCTACCCCAAAGACTGGAACTTCCACAAACTCCCAGGGCATTAAACACATCCACTTCAGTAGCCATGCTGCCATAGAGACAGAAAAACGCCTGAGACTATAGCAGAATCCTTAGTCTGCAGCTTGGAACCCTGAACCCTGGGCATTCCTTGCCTGAAAGCATAGCAGGACTGTGTTTGGGACTGCAGAGTCCTGTCAGACACCTATGTTTCCTGTTCAAAGCAAAGAAGGGTGGAGGAGCAGTTTTGCTGTGGAATGTCACTAGTAAGGACTGTGGGACATTAACAGATTCATCGAATCAAAGAAAGGTTTGGGTTGGAAGGGACTTCAAAGATCAGCAAGTCCCACCCCCCTGCCATGGGCAGAGACACCTTACACTAGGACCTGTGGCTCAAAGCCCCGTCCAGCCTGGCCTTGAAAGCTTCCAGGAATGTGGCATTCACAACTTATATGGGCAACATGTTCCAGCTCCTCCCCATCTTCACAGTTCTCTCACTCTCTCATGCTGTAGTTGCAGCTTCTAAAAATTTTGCATCTAAAACCTCATGTACATATGTAGAACAAACCTGAGGTTACAAACTCAAGAAAATCACAAGTCCAGGCCCAAAAGCAAAAGGTGTGGCTTTGTTGGGAAAAATGTAAAAATTTCTAGGAGCTTGTCTTGGGGTCTCTTCTGTCTGGAGGCAGCAAAGAGCTTGTGGAAAAATTTTCTTGTTTCTAATTTGAATAGTGAGGAACTTGTGCTCCTATTCCACTAAGGCAGTTGCCTATAATATCTCTACATGTAAGTAGAAACTGTCAAAATCAACAACAGGAGAGAAACAGTCTACATCTGACACTTCTGTAGTTACACTGGTGAAATCAAATGCATGGCACATCATTGCCCGTTCCTCCTTTCACCATCATGCTTCCATTAGAGCACATGGGGCTCTGTATAACTGTAAAGGCAAATAGAAAGCATTTATATATTTCTTTTTATTCATTAAAATAACTCAAAAGCATTGTTTAATGCCTTCACAGAGGCAGTTGTAATTTGATCAAGACAGATCTGTGATTTTGATCAGAGTGGTCAACAGTTTTGCTTTCTGTAAAATAGAATACAAACCACCTACTGTGAAAATATTCAAAAGCTTAAAAAGAAAACATCAAAAATATTAGAACAACTAACTTTTCCCATTAGTTAATAAAAAAATCTGAGTTCTCAGGTGAAAAGCTTTCATCACCTTAGCCTTGACCTGTACTCTTTAAAAAGATGTGTTTTGTTCCTGCTTCATTCCTTCCTCCAAGAAGTTTCTTTTAGAACCTATGTCAAAAGAATCTTTGAAAGCTGAAGATAGAGGTAAAAAAAAAAAAAAACCACTTTATTTTCTTCCTCCCCAAATTTACTAAGAAAAATGAACGGTATTCTAAAAGGATGAGTGCTTTCCCTCCTGTTGATTCCATTGGTATAAAATGAATTCCTGTTTATAGCCTGTATATAAATATTTTGTAACTTGATGTTCAGAGATCTGACCTGGAGGGTTACAAGCTCAAGGTTTTGTGGGCAGAAAAGAGATTTTAATTGTGGCCCAGCCTTCAGGCTAACTTGTGATGGGACTTTTATTTCCTCCAGAATACTCTGCAAGTTTAAGCTGACATTTTCTTTGGTGTTGCTAAAGAAAAAGTTGGGATAGAAATCAGTTCCAAGAAGAAAGAGAGTTTTTGTTTATCTTAAAACAGAACTTATTTTTCCCCACTTTTCTGAGAAAAGACATAAATTAATTTAATTTCAATCCCCATATTTTGGGTCTATGTAGCTTTTTCAGAAGCATCTTGATACTAGTTTTCAATCATAGTTTTCAGATATTTAGCTACTTTGCTTGGTGAAATCTGCAGATTTACTGAGATCTTGTAGAGTCTTGGAAACATGTCATACACATGGCTCTGCAAACTCAAATTCAGGGATTTGCTCACGTGCAACATCATATGTGGCACTTAGGGACATGGTTTAATGGTGGATTTGGCAATGTTAGGTTTATGGCTGGACTCAGAGATATTTTACAACCTAGATGATTCTGTGATTTGTTTTACTTTTCAGTTAGGCAGCAGCATGTGTTAAGTATGCACATGTCATCTTGAAGTTAATGCATGAGTTTATCTTTTAGTTACTTTCAGCAGAATTGTCAAATACATGCAAAAAAAGTCATGCTTTTTCAAAAGTAATCAAAGTTACACAATCTTTCTGCCTCTAAGGAGCTAAGTGAATCTTGGCTTGTAGTACCTCAGTGTCAGCAAATCGTGCATTTCCCAAATCCAGACACTTAGACTGTGCATGGGACTGCCATTTGCTCACTGAGAACATGTACCCTCACCTGCTATTGCATGGGCAGATTATTTGGTGAATTTGGACATAAATCTGGAATAAATTACACTTAAGTTTTATTCTTGTTCAGTGTCTGCTGTTGTTGCCTAAGAATTAATACTGCACAATCCACAGTGGTGGCAGCAACGATGCCTTGTCAGGTGTGCGCTGTGATCAATTATTGCCTCCCAGTTTGAGACAAGCAAATGGGATGGTATTGAACATGTGAGGAGTCCATGGCAGGAGGGTACCTGTTGGGATACTCCTTGATGATCTGATATATGCTAATCTGAATGGTTTCATTCTCAAAGCGGCTGTTGCTCCGATCTTTGTATATCCGGAATTCAGCGGCTGTCACTGCCTCCCCGTGAGGGATCTGAGTAAGGTCAAAGCGGAATTCTTTGTAGTGCCTTCGGTGGTGGGAGAAGTCCTTGTCCCTTTCAACTGTGAGAAAAAGAATTGAATGTAAATTAAAGATGTGAAACAAATGCCCATTTCCCATGATTAATGGAGCATTCCCTCTGCTTGGGGGTTAACAAACATGACAATATAAAACTGTGCAAATAATAAAACCACAAGCCCAGACATACTTCCAGTTAAAGGAAATTCCACCAGCCCAGTATCTTCAGTTCAAAAGGAAAAAAACCTCCATGGCTTTTATATAAATTCCAGAAGCTGGAGTGGAAAGAATAGCAAAAAAAGCTGAAAGGGGGCATGTTGTAAAGTAACTAGAAATATGGACAAACTAAAAGCTGTGAAAGGATTTAGGACTTCAGTTAGCCATAAGCACAGCAATAGCAATGTCAGAACTACAGATGACTTTGGAAAACACCAATTGCTTCTAATAACCAGGCTGATGAGAGGAATGCAGCTCATTTCCGTTTAACATAATAAAAGTGGTACTAAAGTGCACTGTAACAACTATATAGTTAAGAAGCAGTTAAGTCATATAAATTAACACAAGTTGTACTCTAATGGCATGCATGTCGTCTTTCCAGTGGTGAGAAGAAGGAACTGTGGGTCAGGGCCAAGTGGTTCTGGCACCAGAGCAGCATAGGATGTGCAATTCTGGCTTGAGAAGTCCCCTCAAACCTGTTCTTGGTGGGCAGGTGCAGCTCCCACTGCTTCTGATGCTGACACAATTTAAAATAAAAAAAGAAAACCTCATGATTGCTTAATTGAGGTTTCTACAGAATTTTAAGAGGAACAAACCAGAGGATTTTAATTTACAACTGGTTTGGATCTATTTCCGTTGTTCACTGCAGTTCTGATTCTGAGTTAAGAGCAACTTTTGCAATGGAATGTATGTTTTGATGTGACAACGGAAACTACAGGCCATAGTACTGGCTGATGATCACCTTATGGGATTAATACTTCAGATTTTAAGGATGTGGAAAGGAAAATGATCCATGGTTTCCACTTCCACTGAGTACAACGTATCATTGACCTATGAATAAACTGTGCTCTGTGGGAAGAGAGAATTTCTCTCTTCTGGAAAATTCTACCTGCCTCGTGATATATATGTGCTTTATTTTGCTGATGGTGGACAAAGTCTAAAACTCAGAGTTGGGATTTGGTTTGGATAACCAACTAAACCTTTTCGGGTGCACTCAGCTTCCCTATACACTCTCTCCTATCACCCCAGCTCTTTCATTGCATTTTAGTCCTCAGATATGAGGGAGGAACAACGTCAGTTCTGAAAAAGCACACATTTGGATTACTAAATGCTACATGTATAAATAATGTGTATTTTATCACAATATTTATACTTACATGCTCATATATACATGCCTCTCAAACAATTTTTTCTACATACATAATATGTGTTTGCATGTATATACATATAATTATATAATTTTATATATAAAATTGTATATCTGTATTATTATAATGTATATGTTGTCTTACAAAACAGAAATGCAAGAAAAGGTAAAAAAATAATTTTGGGCTTGCCATATAAGGGTATAGTTATGGGCATATTAAAGTGAGAGATACTGAACAAAAAGTATTTAACACAATTTTCAGAGCAGTAGTTACTAGCTAAGTCACCTGTGGTCATGTAACTAGTCCTTTACAGTGTACTTCCTGTCACCTTTTCAAAACTGCAAACTCTCCTTGCTTTCATTAGGATTTTTTTGTTTGTTTGTTTTTTTACATACAAACCAGTGTTGCCTTAAGAACCACCAGAAATAAAATATATAGGCTATAAGAACACTTTATCTTCAGTGAAAATGAACTTTCTCCTGGCTGACAAAAGGAAAATTGTCTGCTAACTGTGAGGTTTACTTGGCTCAAGTGCATATTTAGCTTACATGGGTTTGCCATCGAACGCCATGTAGAAAAAGTGAAGCAGAAAAGCAGCAGAAGCATGTAAACTGGCTGCTCTGTACCTGAAGATGAATGGGCTGCTACTGAAGAGAAACAGGATACAGTCTATTTAGCAGCTCCACTGCCCGGTTCTAAACTGTGAGATATACACAGAGATCTGACTTAAGGCTTGGGAGTTGTTTGCTTTTTTTTTTAAATACCCATGTAAAGTCTTTCATTTCAGAGGAACTTGGCAGAGATTAGCATATGCAAAAGCACTGAGCCGGGAGGGTTTTTATAGTACAAAGAGTCTGCTGCAAGCTTCTGAGGTTATAACTGAGCATTTCAAATCTGTCATGGAACAGATATGTCAATAACCCTCAAATGAGAACTATATTTAAAACAGACTTAGGGTAGCACAAACCTTCCTGCTGTCTCTGGATAGTACACTTTCAAAAAGTATTTACCAGCATGCATGAGTAACTAAGTACTACTCACTGTGAATAAATATTGAATAATTAGACACCGAATAAAAGGTTTAAATGCCACTGCTCCTGGAATTATTTGTTTTCATTTGGGTTTGCAGCTTCCTTTTGTCTAGTTTCTATCAAGTACTTTCTAATTAGTAACATCAGTTTAGAAACAGTAGTTGTTTCTCTCTATGTTATAGTTTGGACAGAAACCTCCACAATACCCCTAATAGTATCACTGGGGATCTCTCAGGGTCACTCACAACTGCTGAAAGAATGTTGATAGACACTTTCTGGTGGGCCTCAAATTAATTGTTACAACTCACACAGATAGTACTTATCTGTGTTTTCACGTATATGCCCAAGGAAGATGCAGCACTGTCATCTGAAAGGGACACAAGTTCAAAATTTCTTTGGTTCAAGACAGCATTTACAGGCAGGCCAGGACTTCAGAGCAGCAAGTCTGTAGAAGTGAAAGGTTGTAGGAAACAGGCACTGAACAACACTGCATACACACCCCAAATCCAAGGAGGTCCCATTCCCTGCAATGAATCCAGAATTTCTATCTACAAATTTATACCAGCCAATGTATAAAGCAAAAAAAATTGCATACAAATGTAGAAAACATAAAATCTTGCATTATATAGCAGACTGCAAAAAGCAGTGATGGTGATGTTGCAACAATCAAGTTTAAAAAGTAAAATATTATTTAATGATATTGAATATTTTATTACTGAAAATAATACACAAATCTTGATCTCTTCTGCGTTTAATAAATGCCTTGTCAGGCAAGACTGTGAATGCTCAGTAGGATATCTGTCAGGTCCTTTGTCCTGCTGAAATGGCTTGAAGTGCAGGGAGGCACCATTTCTCAAATATTTTTATTTCACAGGGTAAAGCTTTTCAAGACTGGCAGCCTGAAAAACACAGGTTAAGATTTTCAAGTATTCAATCCTTTCAGAATGTTCTCATGTCATTCCAGCCCTGCTCAGTACATCTGCCAAAATGCATTTCTGTGGGACAAATCACAGCATCTAAAAACCAGTTGACTAGAAAATCGGTATTTTTTTAATCATTGGAGGAATATAATTTTTCTAAGTAAAAAAATAAGGGTCAGGGCTAATTACAAAAAAATCTTCCTTTGCTCTCATTGGTCAGGATTCTTCACATTGACTTTTAAAAACAGTATTTGTATACCACCTGAAATTAATATATGCAGCACTACAGTTACATCAGACAAATCATGGCTCAGGGGAATATCACAAACACCTGTGTGTAAGATGGGAAAGAATGATATTTTCCACTCATGTGGCAAACTGATGAAACATTCACACTGTATTAACACTAAATCTAACTCTAAGAAGAAAAAAGTCAAATTTACAGGAAAAAGGTATTTTGGAAAAGAGGTCTTCTCTCACACCAAAAGAAAATATCATGCACTGATTTTTACTAAGAAAACCATTTATTTTATGGGGGAAAAAAACCCCAAAACTAAAAAACACCCAAAGCACTTATATGGATGTATAACAAGTAATCAGTATTTTAGAAATTCAGCTATAAAGATCTGATTATGTTGACTGAGCTCAAAAAAATATGAAAACTGCTAGCAATCAGTTTAGGTCATAGTGCATGAGGGACTATCTGATGTGCTCTTTCATTAGTGATTAGTTCCACACTGATATGTACTTCACTTTTCCTGAAGATGCAGCTGTGACACATAGGCAAAGTGAAAGCTGCTTTGGCAAATGGGTAACAAACCAAAGATATGCTGAAAGACATGTTATAATAAGCTGATTTTACAATATAGGATCCCAGGATTCCAGCTGGATTCACAAACAGTGAAGCTTCACTAATCAAATTAATGTCACTTTTTAACTATTAAATATATGTGCCAAGGCAAAATGGAGGGTCCTACAGACCTGTGTAACTATAAAGGGTCATTTATGCTAATCTCATTGAATTTCACTGTTTGACTCGAAATTCTTTGTATAAGTACTAAGTAAACCAGTCAGTTTTAATCACTCCAAGGTGATAAAGTTTACAGTAAGCTGATACACTACAAACGACACTCATTTACATCGTGAATATAATGAAATGATAGTTTATCTACAGTGAGCACTTGTGGTTATCTGACCAAAACAGGTCAAAGGTTCCAGGCATTTTCTCCTGAAATTACTCAGTGCTGCCTCTAATGACTGATAATTGAAAGCAGAGACTGGAAATATCAAATGTGGTAGGTGACAGATAAGCAACAGATTAATGCAAGTACTCTGTTACAGGACACTGAAAGGTCAGAGGCCCTAGGAATTAGCTATTGTGCTACTGTGAAAAGACAGACATCAAATAGCTGTTTACCTCATTCTTGCTCTTCTCTCCCTCATTCAAACTCCAGTATAATCGATGAGACTGTTTAGAGTGGCTCACCTTTTATAAATTAAGGCAACAAATGTTTAGTAGGGTGTGTGCAAAGGTGAAAAGTGGTTCTAGAGAAGCATACAGAAGCATACATGTTCTAGAGAAGGGTTAAAATAACCCCGCCAAAATAAAAGAAGCTATGCTGGGTGGAAATATTTGAATGAAGTGTATCTGAGAGAAATTAAGGACATTGACCAGAATGTCATTCTCAGTTGAAGAGAGAACAGACTACAGATTCTAAAATATGTATTGTGATATTTTTAAGCTTTGCAACTTTTTTTGCTTGTAGGAAATTAACATCAACTTCAGAAAATCACTTTATATGGGCAGGCATACCTTTCCTCTTTTCACCCTGGAAGTCTTTAAAATGTAAAATCTAGTTAATATTGAAGTAAGTGGCAGCCATTTTATTCTGCTCATTAGCCTTTGAATGAGAATTACAGTCTTCTAGAAAAAGGTTTTAAATCAGGTGGACTTTTAAAGTCCGAGAATGAAGAAAAATAACTTCCCAAAGTGATGATTAAAAAAAAAAAACAACAGCACACTATGATTTTACTTCTCTGAGCACTACTACTTTACTAGGTTTATCTGTTTTTTAGAATGGTAAGTTTCCTGATTGAATTCAGGGAATCCATTTTGAGTTGGACATTGAAATTGCAGAAAATAGTCACCTGTCCTTAGAGCATTGTTTTGGACACCAGAGATGGCTGCCTGATACAGTCAGTGGGGAGACAATTCTGTTTGTTAAGGGTCAACTGTCTTGTACCAGCCAGTAAACAGAACAAAGGAGTTTATTTACATTTCCCCTTTAGTCCACTTCAGCACCAGAAAATCAGACTGAGATAGTCCTTACTCAGTCAAAGGACAGTTTAATCCTTATCAGCTGATTTCAATGACTGTATCCTAACTTGCCAGGATGCCAGTAGCCCAGCAATGGGAGATCCTGAGCCATTCCACAGAAGAAATGCAGGGGTTAAGGGCCGAAATGAGAATGAAATAAGTTTTTGCTCCCACATCTGACTTTTTAAAATTATTTGACATCAGACAGTTACCATTTACATTGCCATAATCATTCAGCTGAGTGCTGTAACTACAAAACTTCAGAGTTACACACCCCATTACATGTCTTCCATTTAGGATGAAGTATCTGTCACCTCAGAACCATGGTGGGACAGTTTGCACAACTGAAGTGCTGCTAAAGATGGCTATAAACTCTTGAGAAGGGATAGGCAAGGAAGGAGTGACAGTGGGGTAGCCCCCTATATTAGGGAATGTTTTGATTGCCTAGAAATTAATTATGGTGACAACTGGGTTAAGTGTTGATAGGTTAGAACCAGAGGGAAGGCAAATGGCAGATACCCTGGTAGGAGTCTGTTACAGACCCTCCAGCCAGGATGGAGAGGCAAATGAAATGTTCCACGAGCAGCTGGGAGAAGTCTCCCAGTCTCCAGCCCTTGTTCTCGTGGGGAACTTCAGCTTACCAGATGTCTGCTGGAAATTCAACACAGCAGAGAGAAAACAGTCCAGGAGCTTCCTGGAATGTGTGGAAGCAAACTCCCTGACACAGCTGGTGAGGGATTCAGCTAGGGAAGGTGTCCCACTGGATATGCTGCTGGTGAACAGAGAATGACTGGTGGCTGATGTGATAGTTGGAAGACTCTTGGGCACAGCAATCACAAAAATATGGAGTTTTAATGGAGTTTTTAATTCTTGAAGAAGTAAGGTAGAGGGTCAGCAGAACTGCTCCTTTGGACTTCCTGAGGGCAGACTTTGGCCTGTTCAGCAGGCTGGTTGACAGAGTCCCTTGAGAGGCAGACCTGAAGGGCAAGGGGGTCCAGGAAGGATGGACATCCTTCAGGAGAGAAATCTCAAAGACCAGGAGCAGGCTGTCCCCATGTGCCAAAAGACCAGCCAGTGGGGAAGAGGAGCAGCCTGCCTGGACAAAGAGCTTTGGCTGGAAATCAGAAAAAAAAAAAGGGAGTCTATGCACTTTGGAAGAAGGGGCAGGAAATCAGAAGGAATACAAGGATGTCATGAGGTTATGCAGAGAGAAAATTAGAAGGGTCAAAGCCCAAGTATAATGTAATCTGGGCACTGCCTTAAAACACAATAAAAATGTTACTGTAAATACATCAGCAACAAATGAAGTGCTAAGGAGAATCTCCATTCTATTGGATGTGGGGAAAAACAGTGGCAGAGGATGAGGAAAAGGCTGTAGTACTTAATGTCTTCTTTGTGTCACACTTTAATAGAGCTGGGCCAGTTGCTCTCTGAGTGCCAGCTCCCTGGGGTTGAAGACAGGTACAGGGAGCAGAATGAAGCCCTCAAAGTGCTGGACTTGTCAGTGAATGTTTAAAACTTGGAGTCAATGGTCTTAAAGGCCTTTCCCAATATAAATGATTCTATGATTCTGTGATATCTTACATAAAAAATGTAGGCAGAGGTTGAAAATAGAAGTCCCCAAAATTACATTCCACACATACCCTATCTTAGACATGAAAGTCATTGTCAGAAATTTAATCTACGTTCAGATACCCTTCCAACTGGAGCAAAGCTATTTCCTTTATCAGTAGGGATTTTGCTTAATTAGAAAGGGCAAGTCTGGAGAATTTCTTTTTTTCATTGCAACAGTTCTGTTTCTTAAAAACTGATTTATTGCAGTACTTTTCATCTGAGTTTCTCTGCATGTATTATTATTATATTGGTTGTATTTAGAATAATTATGTATTTACAGATGTGGTTTTGAAATAATGATGTAGATTACTTTCACATTAAATATACTTTCTTTTCAAAACACAGAGAATACAGTTTGCTCAGTCATATGCAGAAGCTAGATATACTGCTGTAAATTTAGAGTTATTTCACTAAATTATTTATTTTCAGGTCAGCTACTGACATCAATGAGCAACATTTTCCTTTTTTCTTTACCAAAATTAGAGGCAATTTGAAAATTGCTTGATGAAATTCTGTGCAGTTAGTGACAGTTTTTATAAATGAAATGTTATTTATCAAAGCCAAATTTTTAGTGGTAGAACATCCTTTCTATAATCGAACAGACTTACTGAACTGTATGAATTGCACAGTAATTCAAACCCAAATAAAGTCAATGAAAAAAGCCTTCAACGATGGCCACAGAATCTAGATTAAGAAGGAAAAGAGAAAGCATAACAAAAAAGTCAAGCCAACAAAAAAACCCATTGCCTGTCTCTTTTTCGAAGAAAATATTTAACATGTTGGTTTTCTTTCTTTAACCTTCAAAGAAATGCATTTCAATATCCCATATTTATAAAAACAGTTAGAATATATTAATGTATTTTAACCAGGCACTTAGCATTGCATCTTCTGAGAGTGCTGTTCTATTATTAAAATGTTCACTTCTCCATTTTGTTATTGTAGTTAATAAGATCTCATAGATCCTTGCCAATTAACAAAACACACATTTTAAAAACTCCAAATAGTGTAATGACTAAAATTTCAAATTTTAAGGTGGAATTTCAAATTATGTGATTTCTACTTTCTAATCCCCTCAAAATGTTTTCACTTTAGTAAGTGATAGACAATACTCAGGTAAATAACTAAAGTTATACACCCATGCTAGAATAGTAGTGAATATGTAAAAGGATAAGTTTGGGGGTTTCTTTCCTATGAATTATTTTAAGAATTAGAACTCAGTTATTAGTTAAAATCTTCCATCATTCACCATGAGAAGGAAAGAGTTTCCAGAAACCTGTAACAGTGCCTGCCAGAAACATTTAGAAGCAGATACCTAAAGAAATGCCTCAATCAGAAGCATAACTGGGCTTGGCTTTCTCACACATAATCTCCCAGGTCATCTGGACACTGTGAGATTACCCATGATACCTTCTTGTTACTTTAAATTAAAATATGGAGTGAAATAGAAGTTTTAATGAAATTGCTGGTCTTCATTCAATAGCCAATGTTTTGTTATAAATTTCATTTCTAAACATGTGTTATTCATTCAATTTACTCTTCTTCCAAGTCAAATGCACTTGCTTAACAAGTTAAAACAAGTGCTGCACTGCAGCTGGTCCAAAAATAATTAGATGCAGGAAGGCTTTCAGTTGTTGATACAAAATAAGTGGGAAAGCAACACCCTGCTTTTCTCATGCTGCCTTGAACCCGGCCAATACAAGAGGAGAAGTAACCAGACAAAGAGATTGAGTTTTAGAAGTGAACAGAACTTTGAGAGTCTACGTTTGGGTATTATCACAATCCTAACATAAAAGATAGTTGGCAACGTGGTTGCTCTAAGTCTCCTTTTTCTGATAGTTTTGACAGTATAATGCACTGTGTCTTTCAACCTCACGAATGCAAATCTTCCACTCCAGTTGCTCAGCTGTAGTACAAAGTACAACAAAAGATACAACTGCACATATGTGCTATTTAATCTTCAATAAGTAAGGACCCTGGTTCTTCTTTATTGTTTTAAGACACACAGTATTACAAAGGCACTCCAATCACAAATGCATACATTAATCTAAACCTACTAGATTTCTGATTGTGTTCAGTTCCATGAGTGATAAATAAATCTTTACTTGGAAAAATATAACTCATCAAAGATCCCTCTATTATGTAGTTCAGAGCTAATGCATAGATAAATCAGCTAGTCATTACACTACCAAGCTTCAGGTTGGTAATTTCATCTGCTCTTTTCAATGATGTCTATTTTGCCTCACCTTTGGCAAAGCCAGTAAATTTTGATACCATCTGTCAATAGACTTCCATTTTTTATCACATTTATTTTTTTTTTCTATAATCACAGATCATCACAAAGAAAACTAACAATTATTGCCAGGTTTCTGACTGTGTGTGAAAGTCAGAATGTCAGATCAACACAACCTCAAGGTTAACAAATGACAGAAAAAAAGATCCCTCTTGGGTTCAACTGCAACTGGATAGAAACAAAAGTTATACCTCTGGGATCCAATGGTCAGAAAATAGGTGTAAGTTATAACTGTTTTGACACTGTAAAAGTATACAGATGGAACATAACTTCTGAGGAGGGCGAAAGGGCATATATCATCATAGGGCAAGTGGCAGGGGAGGAAAAGCTAAACATTAAAGTGCACTCTATCTTCTCACATCTCCTTAGTTTCTGCTTCTGTTAACCCTCTGCTCACTTCCAGCCAGAGGTGGCAAGTCTCTCTACCACTTACCATTCACACATGCTGTCTAACAAACTCCATCTATTTCCTGCTGTGGAATTTGTTGGAAATGCTTCCATGGAAGTTGTGTCTGCACACCAAACTGGATACAACTAGATAGGCAATATTTTCTGCTTACTCTGTGCTCACATCTGAGTATTTTGAGTTTACCCATACTCATTAACACTGACCAAACATTCCATAGAAAGGGTCCAGCTGTAACAAGGATAAGGAAGGAAGCCCTCAAGAACATCTCATTTAGAGAGTAGAAGAAGGCTTCTTTACATATAAGAAATAAAAAAAAATTTTGCTAGAATATAATTTAGACAGGATATTAAATACAGTTGCAAAAAATAGCTGCTCACAGGCTGTGTACTTAGCTATTATGTCAGCTTGGCTCAGATAAATTCAGACATCTTCTGATTTACACTTTGGATGCACAAATGTTTACTGGGCTAATCACTATACTGACTCATCACCTTAAAATTAAAAATGTAAGGAGATGAAACTTCATCTTTTAAAATCTGTTGGCACATTGTTTTGAAGGTTTGTCCTGCACAATCTTGCTGTTGGCCAGCACCAAGGACCACCTAGGAGAGCCTAAGCAGTGGTGTTGAGGAACAGGGCAATGGGGCCAGGAGCACGGCAGGGACAGGTCCTCACAGATACTATAGGGGAAGCAAATGAGAGGAAGATGAGGAGGAAGAGCAGGATAGAGGACTGGCCAAGGGTTGCGAGGAATGGCACTTTCAGAGGGCAGGTTTTAACAGCCAGTTTGGCTTGTTAATATGGATATACCCTCTCCTCTGCAGCTCTTGTCAGTCTAACCTGACCATGATTTATTCTCTCAGAGATAGTTTCACTCCCTTATGAAGTAAGTCCCCTCAAAAAGAAGGAAAGAATATTGGGTTTTTTTCTTTCCCTGAAAGAAGTTTAAAATTTACCAAAGTTAATGATGATTTTGATCCTCTTTCCTGGCAGAAACTCATTTACTGTTACTGAATAAAATACATCTGGGTTGGCCATCCAGCATTACACCTGCACTGCCAAAGGGAAGGAAAAATAATCTTCACAGACAATGTGAATAGCTCAGATTTAGCTCCAGGTTACACAGACTTGGGTTCTTTTGCACAGACTTGGGGAGAGAGACACAGGAGTCTCAAAATGACATAACAAGCTAGAAAAGAATTTCCAAAGTAGAAAGTATGATATTTTGAGCACACAGTACTGCTCATCCAATAATTGTCTGATGGAAGATCATCACTCCTCTCCAAAAAAACTCCATGACTGATGTCAATATATAAAACAAGAGTGAGGTCTCTCTTCTTTGTAGTTACTCTGTCACAGAGTCACAGAGAGGCCGTGGTTGGAGGGGACTTGAGGAGGTCCTGGCTCAGGCACAGCCACCTAGACCTGGCTGCCCAGGGCTTTGGATATGGTTGTAATATTTCTGCATTTGCAGTGTTATTCCACTTGAGACTGCATTCCTCATATTCCTCACACAGTTACTTACGAGCACAATACCCAAGGTAATTGTAGAGGTATCTATAGGTGTAACACTTGTCTGGAACAGTAAAGATGGTCTCCTGAGCTTGTACTGCCTGCTGAGCTGAGGTCCCCAGACAAAACCTGTGTGTCTTTCTGAGTAGAGGGTAAGAATGAGCAGGGAATGGGAAGCTGACCTGCAATCTTTTTGCTACAACACCACTGAGAATATTTCACATGCATTTTTGCAGCAGCTGATCAACCTTTGCCTTTGCACATTTTTGCCCTAAACCTGTGCTTCCAGTAGGGTTGGAAGTGACAACTGCTCTAATCTTTGAGGATAGGCTTAGGTTTTTTATCAAATAAAAAACCCCATTTGTCCATCCCCAAAACTGGAAGCATCACAGTTTCATCTTTTGGAGACATGCTTTCATTCCCATTTTGATGAAAACTGGCTCCCTACCTGCAGACAAGGAGAAGCAGCATGATTTAATGGAGTTTCTGGCAAATCTCACAGATATAATGATGCAATGTTAATGATATAGTGATATGTTAATAAAATAAGCTTCATTACTGTACAGCAGCAGATAGTAATGTAAACACAGCATGAACAGGTCACAACTTGTTTGGGAGCTGTGCCCATGGAGCCAAGATTTCAATTCATGGTTGTGCCTGTGTACTGGCTGCAGGTGAGTGATAAACACCTTTTAGACAAGGTCTCCCATGCACACACGTGCTAATAAGCACATCTTTTGTATTTTGCATTTATAAGGAATACATATACAAATATGGAGGAAGCAGAACATAACTGCTGGGCAATCAAAGTAGTGCCAATATGCTGTTAATCTTAAAGGCATTACTCTCTTCATTCTGACCCAATGAATTGCAGCATGAACTCAAGATCTGCTCAGTTGGCCAGAGCATGGTGCAAGTATGATCAAGGCTGGGGCTTCAATCCCCATATGGGCCATTCACTTAAGAGTTGCACTTGATCCCTCTGAGTCCCTTTCAACACTGAATATTCTGTGATCTGTGTCTTAGAATTTACTCCACGGCATCAATCGCCTCTGGATTTTGCATTAACACATATCTATATTTCTATAGAAAAATAAATTTGTACATATATTTCATAAAATTATAAATATTTTTAAGATATACTTATGTTAAAAAATTGATATATTTAAAAATGCTTGTCCTTGTAAATATGATCGCATTATTATATAAAGCCTCATTAAACATGATTCTTAATTCAATATCTTAAATGATGAAAAAAATTACTTTTGAAGGACCATCGTTGATAGCTATAGGATATAATATAGGAGATAACCAAAGAATTAAAGAAAAGAAAAAAATCTTTATTCTGAAATAATATGTAATTTTAAATTATTATTCTATACAATACTATATGGTGTCACATTATACTGTCTCTCAAAATTCTGAAAAATAAACCAGCCCTTCCTGAATGTCATAATATTTAATTGAAAGTTTTCAGGTATACTTTATTTCTTAACACCCAAGAGGATTTAAAAATTATAATCTTTTGAATACCTCACTATGACATCCACCAAATTCTGTATTTTATTTTTAATTATATAAACTTGTAATTTAAATCAATACACTAAAAACATTTAACTACGTAAAACAAATTGTGTCTAGTTGAACTGTAGGTTTAACCTTTGCTACATGAAAGACAGTACAGAGTTTTAGCTTTCACAATAGTGTTCAGCTCACAGTGACAACCATGGGCAGCACTGCATCAGCCAAAGCTCACAGCACAGCTCTAAGTAACTTATCTTTTTTATCTAGAATTTGACTCATGCTGGAGGATAAACCATTGCAATAATGCCATAATGATGTGCAGTTAACCACTACACACAATTAATTTTTATGGTATTTCATTCTGCAATAAATCTATTTATAAGTGTTATAATAAAAAAAATTGAAGGTGTATTCTTTTGCCTTGCCCTAAAATTTTGGGACTAGATTTTCACCTGGTAATGATAATTTTATAGCTTCTATTCATTTTTTTCTTCGTGTATTTGAGGAAATCAAGTTTACTATAAATTTTTGGAAAGAAAGCTAAGGAACAACAACAAAAAAGCAAACATATATATCTATATATATATCTACAGATATATATATATATCTCATCACTAGTGAGAAATTATATGGTCAATGCCATATGTTTCAAAAGCTGTCTACTATATGATAAGCATTGTAAAATAAAACGTGCTTGAAGTTGCTTTCTGAGCCTTTAGAGTGACCATTTTCAAGAACTGTGGCTATTTCTGGATGTTGATTTGTTTTCATTTTTGTTTTTCTGCAGCTGCAGGGGATAATTGCTGCTCTTTAATGAAACCTTAGATGTGCTCATAAATCATCAATGCACAGAAAATCTCATAGCAACTACTACACAAGTCTCAAAAAACTCGTGGGAACTAGCATTCTATGGAAGCATAAGAAACTGTGAAATTTTGGGAAACTACAGAGATATCATTTGTGGAAACAGAGGCTACTGTCTTTTATATCATCAGATGTGAACTTCACTCCTTTCTTGATCACCTTGGAGAAATATCCAAGATGTTAGTCAGAGGCAAGAAGCCCTTCTCAGAATAAAAAATAAAAAAAAAATTAAAAAATAAAATAAAATTTTAAAAGTGTGATTTTATTCACAGAAGTACCAAGGATCCTAAATGGAAAAGGAATCTTTTAAGGATCTAATTTTGCCATGGACTGGACGAGCCACAGCTCTCATTACCCTCACTACAAGACTACTCGGCACCTCATACCACTGAATTCTGCTGCTGTTTTAGTCTTCAGGTCTTTGGAGCAGATCCATAAACTCTCCTCCTTATTTCAAAATGTTACAACAGGATGTAATTAAGTACAATTAACAAGGAGGTCAAATGGTCATCTGATAAACACTGGTCCAAACAGGCAGCTTGAAAGGTCAGGGCTGCTAAAGCCACATAGTATTGACGGGAAAGAATATTATGATTTAAGGGGGAAAAAATTCCAGTGACTAAAACTGAAGAGATTTACATGCTTTCTATATTACATACACAAAGCCATGCACACAGACTGATATGCATGCACATATGACTCAGAAAGACACAAACCTATATTCTGAGAACAAGAGCTAAGCTAGCCAGGCTTCCTCTCTTTACACCAGAACAAATCTCAGTTTGGGTGCTTAAATTCCAGCCTCTTTTTCATTTTCATTATTTTGTAAACTGTGTTTTAAGAAGAGCAAACTTGTTGCCATTATAGAAGAGCCTTTTTTAGCCCTTTCTAAAATAACATTTGAGATCACCATGATGAAATGCAAGGTGTTGTGAGGCTTTTAGAAGCCAAGTATTTTACGGAGCACACAGCCAGAGTAAAACAAGCCTTCACAAGAAGAAAGCTGTAACAGTACTCTGCAACTTCAAAGAATAACAATGCACAGAAGAGAAAATGAACACAGCAGTATTTGCCCATCCTCATTTTATGGACTGGAAAACAAGGGCATACTGTTTTCATTCTCTGTCTGAGGCTCTTTAAGATTTTCTTATTAGGTTGCTCTGACATTTCACTCTCTGACTTGGCTGGGGGTGGGACTGACTCACTGCAATATTTAATTTTCATGTATGAGGCAGCAAGGTAACCTGGTCAGGAGCAGCAGATTAACCTTTGGGATCACTGGCATGTTATGACTTGTAGGTTTTGACAAATATTCCAGCTGAGCTAACCTTGGGAACAACCTTCCCAGAGCTATGTTCCACCATCATAAATCACCCCAAAGACCTACAGCTGTTAGGTGGTTGTACACTAGATTTGCTCCCATAGAGATATCATCCACACTACTGTTCTCCTACTCTTTCAATTTCTCAGCTAGTGTACTTGAAAAGTGTGCCACCAGAATCCCATGGCTCGAGGCGCCAGATACCATCAGATACCATCTGCCCACTGCTCCAAAATCAGAGTCCCTGATCATTCAGTGTCCCTGCTCCTTCTTTTTCTGAGGCCTAGAACAAAACAGAACACACATTTTTTCCAGAATTTTGTTTTGTCAGAACAGAATTTAACACCTCTACATCCAAAAATGATGCCATTCACAATTGAAAAAGTCCAATACAATGAATTTTTGAAATTATTTTGCAGTATCTTAAAGCTGCATACCCTGTGTGTATTTCCCCTCCATTTAAAAAAAATTAATGTTTTAAATGGATATGCCTAGCCAAATTGCCCTCAATTTACAATAATTACTCTGGAATAGGGGTACAACTTCACCAGATCATATGAATTTAACTTCATTAATTTGACTACACTCAAATACCTGTGAATTAAAACAACAATAATTTCGTTTAATTGACCCAGTCAACAAAGGGATATAGTTACAGAATCATTGAAGCTGGAATAGACCTTAAGGTTCTTATGGAGTCTGAATAGGTAATATTGTTAAGCCAGATAAGGATAAACCTTACAGAACTCAGTTGTTCAAATTTCTTCCTCATCTTGATTCTCCTTGAAAAAGAATTATGTGGAATTTTGCTTCTGCAAAGTCACTGGTTATTACCTACAAATACATCTCATGAACCAGCACTAGCTGTTCTGGTTAGTTTTCTAGGTTCTGACTTATTAATAATTTTTACCTCAGTTTGCCGTGAATTATAGTGGGGAAAAAAGTAGAACCACATTTTGGTGAGGAACCACACATGCCTCATATACCACATGTGTATTAAGTGGTATAGTAGTGGTTAATAAAGCCAGGTTCTTGATCCATTGCACCAGAATAATTGCTCAAAAAGAGCTGGGAACGAAACACTTAAATTCGCCTCTTGGAGCATCTCTCAATAACTGGGAAAATTCTGAGTGGAGGGCTGAGCTATAAAATCTTTCCTTTTCTACTTATGTTACCGTCATGTTCTGTATAGAAACAAATTCATAAGTCAGTACAAAACACAAACTAGCTCTTGCTTGGTGTACCCCACCCACAAACTTAAATAATGTAGTTGTCAGGGTTGACAAGTTCTGCCTGCTGTAGCATTTCTGTGTTTTATAGGAAATTTTAACCAGGGGTGTTATTTTAAGAGATGAGCAAATGGGGAAACCCCATGGCCTAGCCAATAAATATGAACTTTAGGTGCAATGGAGCACTCATAAATATGACTCAGAACAAGGGGATTCATTGTTTCTCCTGACCCCTCTTAGCTGCTCCTCTGATCTCAACCTCTGTGTGCGTCATGGCAGCCCTCATCCTTTAACCTGCGGTTTTTAAAAGCAGCTTCTAAGTTATTTACGGCTGCAAATGTTAGTAGCCTGTCTGTGTACTCCCGGCACACACATACCGAAGGGTGGGGGGAGCTGCGTTTTGTTTTGCAAGGATGAAAAGTTTTGCCAGGGAAGTCAAGTGCCTGGGGAGGCTGAGGTAGCTGCTCTGCCACAAGGCATTCAGAAGAAAAGAGCTCCCTTTGCCTTCAAGGCTTACTCAGAGAAGAAACCCATACCTGTGCTAATTTTGCCTTTCATTTGTACATTTTCTATCTTTATCACGCTCTTTGCTCTTTCTCCATCTGCGTTCACCTTCTCCCTACCATGACGAACTCCCACTTTTGTAATTCTTCTGGCATGGGAACGCTCTCAGTGCTGCACCATCACGCTCCATGTGAGGCCCAGAGGAGCAGGACTAAGTCTTCCAGCAATTCCTGCAGAGGCTGTTTCTCTGTTGTGAGCCTTTCCCGTGCCCAGCAGCTCTGTATCCAGCCCTGCACACTGGCTGTTGCCTACTGAGAGGAGGGATGTCCTCCTTCTAAAGCCCAGCCTGTGCTTTGCCGTTTTTCCCTCATGCCTGCTCTCATTCCTTCCCTCTCCATCTCCTGCACTGTCGCCTGGTCTCACCACTTCTCAGCCTTTAATCCTGTCTACAGCCAAATGCCACTGACATAAAACTAAAGTTCAGTGACCCCGCCTAGGCAGCAGGGGTTAGAGACAAGGGAAAGGACAAGGAGAAGAGGATAGGGAAAAGTGTGGGAAATAATTATAAAGTCTGGTAGCAGCCAGAGCTCTCCTGAAGCCCTGGGGAGCCTTTCTTTAGCTGGAGGCTGCAATTGGCACTTCATAAACTGTTCATTCTCAGCTATGTGGAAACACCAGACAACACCTAGAATGATCAGACTGCAATCAATCAATTTTTTTCCAAATTCTATTAGTTTGTGGGCCTATGAAAGCAAGCTGAAAGGAACTGCCGTGGCTAAAAAGAAAAGAAAACGAACTGCCCCTGTCATAATTACCCCCATAACTCAGGCAGTAAGTAGGCAGGTAGCCACAGTAAAATTCTTTGTATAATTTAACATTCAGAGAAAATAATAACAGGAGCAGTAAGTGTAGGAGATGACACAGATGCCAAAGTTGTCCAGTTAGCTAAGAAAACAACCCAGAGTTTAGGGAAAGCACTGAGAAGCTCTCCATCCAACCCATGGCAGGATTCCTCCCCTAATACTCCATACAGAGATGTCTCCACAAGCCTGCCCCTTTCTCTTTCATGGTTAGCCAGAGTCACTGCCAGATTGTGTTTTCCTGGGAAAATATGCACTGTACAATACATACAATCCCCAAAACCCCACCCAAAGTCTGTGTTTAGTCTGGAAAGGAACACTTTCTAAAGAAGAAGCGGAACTGGGTCAGCCGTTCTTCCCAATGGGAAAAATATTAATAATAATATATATTTTTATATATCCATACATATATATAGCTTTTCACCATGCACGTCTAACCATCTGCTAAATCAGTTTCTCTTCAGTTATCTGCAAATTCTTTCAAACCTGTCGGCAAGGAGAGTCAGACAGTTTTATACCCCAGTTAATGGAGAGCTTGACATTTTTTTGGCTGCGTAGATACAATAATTTACTTGGATTTAAAGTGTTAACTTTGGCAAAAAAATTAATTGACAGTTATAAAAACATTATTTTGTTAGATGATATTTATGGATCACACAAACCTATTTTGAGGTAGAGCTATATAGTTCTTAAGATTCATGTAACTTGAGAGATTTCAAAGGAAATATAAAATATTTCAATATAAAACAACAAATGTAATGTAATTCAAAAAAGGGGATATGGAGAATATTTCCAGCTAAAAATTGAAAGCAATTTCTAAAAACCTGCTCTGTCATTGCACAAAAATTGGTTAAAACTTTAATGAATTGTAAGTATTGGATGAGAATTTTTAGCTCGTCATCCTGTGAGTAAAGTCCTTTCGTTCTAGAAACAAATAAAATTATTTTCAAAGAGTTGTCTTAATATTTATTCTGATCATAGAAAATTATTTCATAATTCATAGTTATTTCTAATGCCTGACTGTACTAGGTCACAAGAAATTCATTGTGTTCACTGACTGGGTGACAAAACTTTAATAAAGGGGAAAAAAGTCTTAGGATTTCAAGATGCCAAGTGATGTCTACTGAGGATGAAAATTAAGTGAGACTTGCTTCATCCAATTTGCTCTAAATGTTATGTAAAAGAGTGAAAAACAGCACCTTAATGACTTGGGTTTGCCATTGAATAAAAGTTTCACAAATGTTTTCTCATTTTTTCTCAGTATTTATCCAATTCCACAAGTAAAGGCATGGAGTCTATCTGTTATTTAACAAGTTTTATCTCTGCAATAGCATCCTTCTGTTCAAGGCAAGATAATAGTGCTCTTTCCATCACTTCAGCTAAGGCTGTGTCAATATTTTCATTAGAAGCCTGCATTTATACACTAAAACTGTACTGCAGCCAAAGAAATTCACGTACGGTTAAAATTAAGACAGCAACATCTGAAATCCTGTGGAAAAGAAAGAAAGTGTGCTCATTCCTAAGCTTGAGGAGAGAAGTTAATGATCTTGAGGCCTTTTTGCATGTATCCTTCAAACCCCTTCCTCAGCTCCTGGCATTTTATGGCTTAGCACTCCATATTCCTAGCTGATGATATGTTAGCTGTGAGTGGAAGGTTGTAGAAACTGAATTAGTTTAATTTAAGAAACGAGCTACTATGCATGCTCAGAGTCTGATTGCAGTAAGGAATCCTTTCTTTTTTATGTGTAACAAAAATATATTTGTACAGGTATTTGGTGTGGATTGATGTACTATACATTTCTCAAAGTAGCTGTAAAATTTGTTCTATGCCATGTTAGCATTCTCCAATGAACACAATGGGCTAAAATATTTTGAATTTATGTATTTGCTTAATGATTCAGGTTTTAAAGAAGAATATCATCGGTAAAACTGTGTTCAAAGTTGGGACAGAGAAGCTGGAGAAATATGAACAGTCCTCTGTGCCTCAGACAAAATTTCCATTGATTTCAGTGTCTGGTGTAAGAACTGAACACAGCACATGCGGTTTCAAAATTATTCTAAGATTGTGGAATCATTCACATTGTCTGTGAAGAAGAAAAAATGTCTTTCTGGGGTGTACCGGTTACTTTAAAAATCTCAGTCATTATTGTATCCTTCTTAGCACATGTATGTCAGGGTCACAAAATTTTATTGTGGTCTTCACATTCAAGGTTTTGAAATTAATTGTATCTGCTAAAAAAGAAAACATAACAGAAAACCACAAAAGCAGATATATATCTACTATTTTATGGAAGGTTCATATCAATTAACAGGAAAATATGAAGAAAGCAAACAGACTTGCTTAGCAAATGAAACAATCTTTTAAGAGAAAAATTTACAGATGTGTTGTAAAAAAAAAAGAAAATACAGACCATTTGAATGGCATGAGAAAGAACACCTTAAGTATAGCGGATTTAATGATCACTTTAATAACAATAGAGAAATCAGTGTTTGAAATGTTTAAATGTAGTTTACAAAAGTGGTGCTGTTTTTCCAAGCCTCATCCATGTAGATCTATTTTATTTAATCTCCCTCTTTTTGAAAGAGGTGAAGAGTGGGAACACTAACATTTATCTTTAAAAAGTCTTTCCTTAACTAAATTTTGAGTGAGCAAAAAGTGAGTTGGACTGCATAAGTATTATTTGCCTGTTCTCTGGGGAATGGGGTATCCTATATATGTCATTTTGGGAGACCAGCCAAAAAGAAGATGCCAGAACTCTAAAGAGTTGGGGCTTTGCAACAATATAATAAAATATTATAATAGAGTAAAAAACACCCAGTCAGGAAAACAAAGTTCTGAATTTGAAGGTGATATAATCAGATCTTTGAAAACCCCAGTGTGTTTAGTGGAGGATTTATTCTTTGACTGCTGGACCAAACCCAATTAACTCCTCTGTTACACTCATCAATATTTATGGCGAGTTGCCAACGCACACAGTCTTATAGAAAACACAGGACAAGACATAGTCTCTGTCTTCTTATATCTTTCAAAAAAGAAAGAGATGGAAATTCTGATATAAATTCCAGTAGAAAGAGCAGGTGTTTACAATTTTAACTTCAGGAGAAATAAATGCATTCTTACTTTTCTCCCTGGTTGCTTGACAGAATTATGATTGCAGTTCCCTTGATAATTATTTTCTAAATTTGTTTTTCAAAGTGAGGTATTTGCAGCTCCAGTAGGCTGGGGTTTTAATCAGAGTAAGCACATAAGTTTAAATTTTTATTCTTTAATATAAAATTATTTGCTTTTGTCTATTTTTTCTTTACTTTTTAATCTTATTCAGTCTTATCAATTCTTATGCTTGATAATTTCTATCCAACATCTCAGCTACATATTTCTTGTTTCAATGTATACATCTTAAATTGTTATAACTGGTACAACTATATACAAAAGTTTCAATTTAAAATATCATGATGATTAATAGAGATTCATAATTACACATTATGTAATTAATGGTGTGCAAGTATGAGCATGGTCAATACTATTTTCAGAGCGGATTTATTTGATGCAAGTTGACTGGGGCTTCAATTTTAAATCCATTTGAGTTATTACTGTGCTGCATCAGCATTTATTGATTTTAAGGTACAGCATTAGCATTCACTTATCACTGCATATTTTTCCCCATTCTCCATTAAAAGAGCTTGCCCTCATCTGTCACAATCTCATACTGCATAAATCATATAAAATGGTTACTTGTTTCCATGATTTATTTCATTTTTATGTTAATTATACTGAAACATAGGATTGTTTAATAAAAATGTTGAAGCTAATCTATATTGGTCATCAATATTTTTTACGCATTTTACACTGTGGAATGTGTGATATATCACAATATCCAACTTGTATGGAAGGATATTTAAAGTGAATTAGGATTTAAACTAACTTAGAGCTGAGACACATTTAAATTTTACAGATGCCAAATTAAACCTGATATTTACACAGTATTTTGTTATAAGCGAATGGTGTCTATTAATATTAATCACTAGAAAAATACAGCATCTCAGCCCCAGTTTTCAGTTTTGAAACATAAGATGAGCTTTAGCTTTTCAGAATTACTTTCTTAAGGCATCACTGGCAACCCAAGAAAATAAGATAAATATTGGAAAATTCCTCCCCAAGGTAAGACACTCAGTGGAAACTTGAGTTCTTCCAGAGAAGGTTTTTGTCTGGGAACGCACAGTGGGATCAGCCTAGGACATATCTGACACTGAAACTTCAAAGATTTCTTCTCATTCACTGCAAGAAGTCCTATTGTAATCAAAGACATTTCTGAAATCAAAGGCGAGTCCCATGTAAATAGTCTTCAGGGACACTGATGGAATGGTCCCTGATATATTTACAGAGGGTGCTTCTCAGGACACACATGGAAAAGTTTTGCAGGATCGATGCCTTGACTAATGCTAAGGATGAGAGAATTTCCGATTTTTCTGTATAATTTTGCTGGTTTAAATTCAGCTGACTCCAGATACTCCGGGTAAATCAAGGCACACAATGTTAATTTAAAAGCAATACATGAGCAATTTGTTTCTTAATGATAAGAAGCACATATTCAAAAACCAGATTCCGTTTCTTTCCTAACCTGCTATTTCCTGAGCAAAAACAACAAGCAAAGGTATTTAGAGGTGTGGACATCTGTTACTCCTAAGGAAAAAGATCTCAGGCTTGAACACCTCCTTGTCAGCCAAATAATTAATGAGAAGTGATTTTGTTATTATGACAAATAAACTCTAGAGTGTTACTTTCCTAGAATTTTAGTATTTGGAGTATTAATATTTACTAAAAACCTGGTAGACATAAAAAGTACAGGATGTGTGTGATAAAATGAGGGTATTTTGGAACATGTGCCGCTGTTAAAAAGTTTCTACAGAAAGTTTTACTCTGGAAAACAAGAGTTCATCAGAATTCGTACCAGTTTATTGTGAAACTTTAAGTTTTTAATTAAATCTCTTGCTATTCAGGTCCAATGAGAAGTAGCTTTTTTAGCCAAATTTATCAGTCCTGCAGCATTTCAAATACTTATAAAAATACTAAATGGATTTCATGAATTATTTTCAGCTTTCTAGATAAGATTTAAGTTGCATTTTAGTAAAGAAATCTGTAACTGCTTTTTTTCCTACAATGTAACTGGCAAGCATGTTTATTATACTCAGAAGCCAATATAATTTAGTTTTATCGGGTTTTGTATCTGAATTTATAAAATTTTCAAAGCCATTCTTTGCTTGCATGTTTCTGGTGTTTAATACTCTACTTGTCATTTAATTTATTTATGACAGAGAAAATAAGAACCATTGTAGATTCTGAGCAGCATAGCAGTATAATAAAACACAGCCTGTTGCTATTAAATAGAAATAACAAAGGAACAGCAACAGATTATTTAAAATCCAGCCATCCAACTGAAAAGATAATAAAACTCTGACTCTGAACAACAGAAAAAACCCGCACTAAATAACCTAAGAATATTTTTTTTTATGGTTTAACTTTTCCATTTTCATACCTTTCTAGGCTTTAAAATATTAACCACTGACTTTGTTCATGTGTAAGCTTTAAGGAAAACACTGAGGGAAATAACTGAGCAACAGGCATAAGTGTTTGATTTTTAGAGATTTAAAAAAAAGGAGTTAGTTGGCCTAAGGCTAGAATTTTCATTACATCAATGAAAGAAAGAAAACAGAAGCCAGCAGAGGGAAGTTATAGAAACTGACTTTATATAAACAGTGAGAAAAATCTTTTTCCATGGCCACCTACAATGTAGCTACTTTACCATCCGTATGATTTTTCTTTCACCAGTGGCACAGCAGCCTGGGCCCAATCCTGCTGTTTCAGAACAGGTTACAGTTCAGCCGAGAGGTTTGCCCTTCACAAGAGCACGCTAGCAGTTTGTCAGAGAGAGCAAAAACAAAAAACATTTCCACGTACCTAAATTGACAAAGCTCATGACCATGTCAGCATCATTCAGAAAGTTGGTGTCGTGCAGGCTGGCTAAGGGAGGATTCTGTGTGGTCAGGGGGGTCATGCGAGATAATTGTATTCTCCGCGAATATCCATTTGGAGAGGCAGGGTATCCTTTTCGTATCCCTCTGCTCTCCCCTGCCATTGATCCCTTCAGTGAATAATCCAGCTCCTCAGAATCCTCTTCATTTGTCATGGCATTATACAGGTCCAGCATGAAGAGGGGTGCAGAAGAAGCCTGCTTTCCTGGTGAAAATGGTCTGGGTCTGTGAGGTAAACCCAGGATAGAGAGAATCTCTCTCTGAATCTCCCTTCTCTCATGGTTCCGCAGCCTCCTGTAAATAAAACTCGAATGGACATGATTGTCTCCTAAACCTCCCTGTGCGTGACCCACCAGAACCCAGCAATTCCAGAGCAAGCCCACGAAAGCTTTGAGCGCAGTTAGGTTCATCTTTGAAAAGAAAAAGAACAAGGAAAAAAAAAAAAAAAACAACAACTTTTCTCCTACTTGTTCTGAGTTCCTATGAGGTCTGCTTTCCCAGTAGTTGAAAAACAAAATTTACCTATTCTTCATGTCAATGTCATCTCTAAACGTAACATCGTAACATCTTTGATGATTCCTCTCCCCCCACCCTGTTTAAATATTATGGAATGTGTCAGGTTGCAGTTATTTCTAAGAAAGCTGAAATTCAGACTTCCAATTTTCCACTGTTGTTATCGTTTTTTCTGCATTTATGGAGCAGAAGACCAGTATTTTGTCAGCTGACCTAGGCATTCCTATATAAACCTTAGATAACCGGGTCTTTGGTGGGGAGCTGTATTAGCAAGAGATGTTCTTCTGACACATTGTAGTTCCCAGAGTTATCTTCCCTCGTTATTCTGAGTTCTTCGTACACCTTGTGCTCTTCCCAAGATAAAATCCTGAGTCACAGATTTGTCTTGATCTGTACCTTGGTGGTGTAACACATATTTGTCCAGCAGCCTGGAGATAACTTTAACATCTTTTGAATCGCTTGAGTGTAAAGTAATTCTAAAGCATGTACTAATCAAATTAATGTGTTGCCATGAATTTACTTGCAAAAAATAACCTTCTGTAAATCCATTCAACCCTTTTCAGCTTCTGAACTGTTATTTCCAACTGTAGCAGGCACAAATATAACAGCTCTCTTCAAGAGAGATCTAAAGACTAATGTAAGCACAACCCTGCTGGGAAAGAAGAGGCTTCTCATTGTAATTTGAAACGGGTATAGCAAAAAAGTCCTTAACCCTTCTCTTGCCAGATAGAGCTTTAAACCTCTCCCCCGGCTCTCCAATTTACAGTAATATACCTAATTTTGGCTATTGTCTGTTTTCTTCATAACAGCTTGCACAATCAATTTTAACTTTAACAATTTTAGGATATATAGATGGCATAATACAGAAGCTCTTGTGAGTCTCCTTATGAGTCTCTGGTTTAGTAAACCTGAGTAGGAAACTCTCATAACAGACTAAAATAGAATCTCACTAATTCAAGAGAAGTATGTTTTAGGCAAATTTAGCAAACAAAGGTGACCTTTTTAATAAACTCTGTAGGAAATTTTGTCAGTGAGGCTTGATTGACTCTTTTCTAAAAATGTTGGGAATGCAATCTGAATGAAAACAAATTCATTCAGCAAGCAAGATTTCAAATTGTGCACAGCCAATGCTGTAATTATGCTTATAGTCACAATTTTCATAAACTGTAATTTGCAATGATAATTTATTCAAAATACGTTTTTACACATAAATTGCTGTACTACTTTTCCCAGTAAATATGAAAATCTGAGATTTAATCTCATAGACTGTTATTAACTGAAGAAATAAGAATATTAAATAGATTTTAAAACTGCTGCCCATGAAGTTAAGGTTCAGTGTAGAATTCTTTGACAGCCAGTAACTGGTGTTTTCCCCTCACTAAAACACAATCACCGTGTTAAATTTCATACTGCTCAGATTATTGATGGTCATTTTCCTTGCTGCTAAAATTTGTCTTTAGCCTTGAGGAGACTTTGATGAAGGGTAGAAAAAAGAGACAAAAAAGGGTTTTTGTCAACATGAAATTGGGGGAAAAATCTAGGTATATAAACTCCATCCCTTTGGGTTTTCCTGTACATGACACCTACTCAGCAAATCACACAGTCCCTGAGTAAACTTGGGAGTGTGACAGCAAGTATAGTCACACCCTAAGAAGGCAGGAACAATTTATCTAGTATATTAAGCACAAACAAGCTTTACAGTCTAGTCCAGTCTTCACCTTAAATACAGCTGATTCTCTCTCATAAATCAGCACATGTAATGAACAATGCTTCTCCCAAGAAAGGATTTATCTCATGCTAGACCTGCCGAGTTGGCACTAAAATTAGGAAGATATTTGGCAAAAGTCTTGTTCTTCTTAGCAGAAAAGCAATCACAATCAGAATACATTTTCTTTTCTTGCTAAGGTGTTCCTTCAAAATCTATTTGTTAAAAGAAAAGTGTTATTTCCTGGTTTCTCTTCTTTTCACTTGCCCTGCTCAGTCACTTGCAATGATACCTGAGACTTTACCATGCATATGTCTTTTCTGAATTTGGCCATCGCATATCCTGCAACAAGATTTCTTCCTCTTTTCCAGTAAATATTTTCTTTTTCCCCTAAGCATTCATAAAAGCCAGTGGATTGATTGCTCAGAGGATTTAAGTCCTCAGCCCACCAGTATGTCCAGCAATATAGAAATTTCCTATATGATGTCACTAGAGTGTCTGAAGTTCCACATTAGTTAATATTTTTTACATTAAAAACAAGCAAAAATGTCTTTATTATTTTTATGTAGCAAACATCTTTCCAGACAGAAACTAAATAAGAGCACATCTAAACTAGTAATCATGTGTCTGACAAAAAGAGCTCCTGTTATTTTTTGACAGAGCCACAACCAAACAAGTAACATAAATACAAAGCATTTATTTTACAATAACTTGCACTACACTGAGGCACCAAATGTCCCAGACTAGAACACCAAAAAAAAAATTTAAAAAATATGTATTGATATAAACACAATGTCCTTTTGCATAAGCCTATATTCCATAAACACTCATTCTTAGCATGGGTATACAGGGCAGAAACAGTTCTAAAACTGAAAGTCTTTGATAATGAAGTGAAATGTGTCTCTAATCACTGATAGACCCCATTTTGCATTTCCAATATGAAACAATGAACTTCTGAAGAAAAAATACCATGTACAATTTCAGCATGTCAAGATATACAAAGATAGACTTCTTTCTTCCCCAGATGATAAACGTGGTAGCAGCATAAGAATCACCTGAACAGTCCTTAAAAACCCAGCCCTTTAAAAATATAAGGAAGACTAAAATGCCTCCCAAAGTGAGCTCCCCTTAGGGACAGATGTCTGACAGAGGAGCACATAACCAGAGGTGCACCTGGAGAGCAGGGACTCAGAGGCAGGAAAGCAGCAGAGCACGGTGCAGGCACCCTGGCAGTACAAGATAGGAAGCAGCTGCATGAATTTCTTAAACAATGTGGCATGTATGCACATGATGAGTGAATTCAGAGCTCATTATGTTTGTACTAATCTAAACAATGTTAGAGAAAATATCGTAAGGGAAGTAGTGAAACCTGGGAATCCAGATCTTGCCAATCTTGCATTCCAGTGGATCACCATTCACTATAATGGTGAAAAAAAACTGCAGCTACTCAGCAGACCACTGTGTTCATTGAAGGCAGAAATGGTTTGTGGGCAATGCCTGCCACTCAAAACATACAAAAATCAGTAGATGGCTGCTCAGTGCAGGATCCCTTTGGTTCTCAATGTCACATCAACAGAGGGTGATTCTCCACAGCAGTGGCTCCCTACAACTGTTTGGCAAATTAGGCTGAAATGCAGACCCTCTTTAGGACATTTTCAGTCTAAATATGAACCCTATGCATGCACACAGAATGATTCTGAAGGCCGTTTCCCTCCTTAATGATTAGCTAAATTTGACATTCAGATCAATATTATGCATAAATAGATGATCCAACATTAAAAATAATTAAGTCTGTTCTTGTTACCTCCCTGCAAGGCTATTGCTGCAAAAAGTACATGGAGAAAGACTCCTATAAAAAGGTTTCATGAGAGCCGGAGAATAATTAGTTGCTAAAACGACAGATTCCCCTTCAGAAAGAAAGCAAGTAGTCTGGACATCTCCTGGGGGAGAAATGTGACACTAACACTACAATTTGGCAAACCTGTTACACTACCTACTACCACACTACACTACACTACTAGCCAAGTCAGATTTACAGTGGTATAGGCTGCATAAGGTGTCCCTTTGAGGTTTGGACATAAGTATGCATACGTACAAATGTTCCAAGTGTCCAATCAAAAAAACTTGTACAATAACTTTCACTCAGTTTTTTATTTTATTGAGTTGGATGTTGTGTGATAGATGTATTCTTACCCTGCTAACATAAGAATGAAGCACAAATATATTTTTCTGCATCATTGAAAGATGTCTTCTAATGCAAAGTTAATTCCTTTTGTAATAGGCACAGTATGAAAACTGGTAGAATTAACTGCAGAAATTGGCAGCTGAGATATAAATTAAGTATGATGTTTGTAAACGCCTTTTATTCAGAGTATTATTTATTTATAAAGAGAGTACTTCCATTTGATGCTACAGCAAGAGGAATACATTGCAAAATAACACTCACTATGTGGAAGTGTTCAATACTTAGATTATACTTAGATTATAGTGTTATTTATTCAGTTACCCACCAGTTTCCTGTAGCAAAAGGGTTTTTCATCCAGGTATTCAAAAGAACAGGTAAAATCACAAATCAGTCTAGGAGGTAAGTCATCAAGCATTTTATAGATGGCATTTAATAGAATTCTGTTTAAAATTTACAGAAAGGGCTCCAGCTTTTAGTACAATAATTTGTGAAGTTTGTTCTATTCACAGTACATACACAATCTTGTAAAACTATCAACACAGAATACTTCGCAGCATTAAAATTATACTTTTCTTTAACATTATGAAAATTGAGAAAAATAATTTTATAATCAGCCTGAGGCCTTTTTTGAAACTTATTATATTCAAGGACTGGGAAATAAAAAACCTGGTTTCACACATACACTTCAGAAACGAGAACAAAATATACTATTAATAATATGATTCAACATCACAGTGCTATCATTTGCATAATTTAAAAACTCAAAGAGCTCCCAGAAATCCCCTTTGGTTTACAATAAGCCCCTAATTCTCTCAAAGGAGAAAAAAAAAACAAAAACCAACCAACCAAACAAACAAACAAAAACAAAAAAAAACCCAAAACCAAACAAACAAAAAAAACCACCAAAACCAATCAAACAAAAAAAAAAACTGCACTGAAGCAAATACAAAACACTTGGAGAAAAGCAACAACATTTGTAAGTAGTAAAGCACTTTTAAAGAAGATTATTCTTGGCTCAGCTTGTAGAAGGGTTTTATTGTGCCCCAGCTGCATACTGGTACCTGCTGGTCTCCTTGTTCTCTGGCTGCAGCATGGCCAGAAGTATCATGTGCCGTTCCCAGGCTGGTTGAAGTGCTTTTCCAGGGAACTTCTTCTGCCTCTTGCTGGAGTTCTTTTTATTTTCAACTACAGATTCATACAGAAATTATTTTCTAAATAGATGCATTCTAGGTAGCTGCACAGCTCTATTGTTCATATCGTGAAATACTCTGCCTATCTAAATATAGGAATTATTTGTTCCCTTGAGCATTTTGCTACTCTATTCCATAGCCTTGGCTTTAGCACCTCTACTGGCCATGGGATAGTGCAGCAGTCTCTTGATCTCTCTAAATTTTATACCATTTTCCTGTGCTTCATTTTATACCCACTCTCCCACTCTTCCCAATACTTTCTCCTATTACGTCTCTCTACATTTGGTTTGCCACTTGAATGTGCTGCCTCTGATCCCACATAGACTTTCTTTTCAGCTTTTTAAACTTTAAATTTTTTTCCCCACCATCTCCA